>NC_137613.1:49900143-50085143 GCF_963280865.1 Gymnoscopelus braueri
CAAATCCAAAAGTGATGCAATACACGCCACAGAGAGGTTCTTGGCAGACTCAGCACCTTATGGAAAAGTAAAATGTTTACGTTCAGACAACGGTGGCAAATTTACTAATAGAGAGTTCAAATCACTGTTAACCAAAAATAGGATTAGGCATGAGACATCTGCACCCTATTCACCTCACCAAAACGGCACAGCAGAGAGAGGTTGGCGAACCCTCTATGAAATGGGCAGGTGTATGTTGTTAGACAGTAAGTTGCCAGACACACTGTGGAATTATGCTGTACGTATGTATGTAAGAAACCGGTGTTACAGTAATCGCACAAAGAAAACACCTTATGAGATGCTCACAGGCAAGAAGCCAGACATGTCCAAACTTCAGAAATTTGGATCTGTGTGTTTTGCCTACACACAAGAGAAGGGGAAGTTAGATTCCAGATGTGAGCAGGGCATTTTCATTGGATATGATAAGAACAGTCCAGCTTATCTTGTGTACTGTCCAGACACAGATAAGGTCCAAAAACACAGGTTGGTGAAATTCACCATGCACTAGACCAGATTTACGTTTTGTGGTCAGTAAACTTTCCCAGCATTTTGCTGAACCAAGTGAAGAGCATTGGAGCACTGTGAAGCATGTGTTCAGGTATCTTAAGGGTATAACAGACCGTGGATTATGCTTTAAAAGGGATGACACAGGTAAACTAGGCCTAATAGTCCATAGTGATGCAGACTGGGCCTTACAGACAGACGTAGCTGAGGTTACAGACAGACGTAGCATCACAGGGTACTTTGCCAGTCTGAGTGAGAGAAGCTCTCTCATTTCATCGAAGAGTAGAAAACAACCAACAGTTGCACTGTCTACCTGCGAGGCAGAATACATGGCCTTAGCGTCAGCCATACAGGAGTGTATGTATTTACAACAGCTACTCAAAGGTATTGATGAGTATCAATATGGGCAAACCAAGGTTTATGATGACAACCAAGGAGCTATTGCACTTGCCAGAAATCCAGTAAATCGGCAGCGATGCAAACATATCGATATTAAATATCGCTTTATTCGAGAAACTGTGAACAGTGGGAGGATATCTTTGGAATATTGTCCTACTGACAACATGATAGCTGACTTAATGACAAAACCAGCCACTAAGCTACAACTGAAAAAGTTTGCTCAGTTTGGCACTTAAAGTGCGATAAATGCATATATGTGCCATCGTGTTTTTGTTGTTTATTTTCTATTGAAGGCCAAATGGGGAGAATATTTTGTTTTGTTTGTATTCTGTTCTGAAAATGTACCACAATAAGCTATAGGATCGAGTGGGGGTGTGAAATGTTGTACCATTATGTGCGCCCATGCTCATTGTGTCCTGCAGAGGGCAATATTGTCTGCAGTGCGTCCAGGATGTGACGTCACTGACTATACCTTGCCCTACCTGTGGCCTCTGCCAGCTTTGTAAGTGTGCTGCGTTTGTGTACCGGAAGTTGAGAGCTGGTTAAGTCCCGGGAAAGACGCACTGTGATTGGCCAGTAGTCACTTTGAGTGGCAGTTGGGGCAAACGCAGTCAGTGGGGCAAACGCAGTCCCCACCAATATTATTTACGATTCTGTGCCTATCGGTACATTACTCGGACGGCGCTTAGTCGACTAGCAGACCATCAGCCGGTCGTCGCGGGCACTCGCGCCTGGAGGCGCTCGGGCGCGACTCCTCGGCCTCAAGGTCTGCTGAGTCGGCGCACCTCCGTCATGGTCCAAAACTATACTAAGCGAAAAAAAGGATTGAAAAAGTTTTCTCCCAAGTTGGAGTCGATCCCAGACTCCCAGTGGTAGTGGATTGGGAGTCTATTGATTGGCGAGGTGCGCCAATGAGGCCAGTGCTGAGATTGGGTATTTGGGCTGTACTAGAATGTGACGTCCTAACTCTTCTATTGTAGAAGAAAGAAGTCCCCGCCCGCGCCCGCGCCCAAGACCGTGCACATATATCGCGTGGCCTCTACCTTATCCAGTCAGATGTTGTTTTGGATCGAATAGAGAGCGGCAGCACAACCGCATCTCTCCTACCACGATATAAATAAATATGCCAAGTGAAGGCTAAAGAAAGCTGTCTACTACTGAGTTCTATTAAATATCCACCGCAACACACTCCGCCTAACAGGGTCACCAGTTTCATCCAACCAGGAGAGAGTACCCATTTATAGTGTTCCAATAAAAAAAAATTATGCTCATTTATTTATTTCATTACCAATTTGTCTTGTTTATCCTGTATTCTGTATGAAATCTCTCTCCTGATTGGTTAAAATTGGAATCCCAAACATTGTAAAGAATTGGATGGGATTTATTTTTGTGCAAGCTCCATCATTGTAGAAAATAGCCGATCTACAAGCTCAAAGCGTGTTGAAAAAAGGTTCATTTTAGAGGCGGGGTATTGTCCTAACCAATCAGGAACTGACATCATTGTCTGTATTTACGTAGCTTTTCAACAGTGTCAGAGGAGGAAGAGAGATCAGAGAGAGAGAGAGAGAGTACTTTTGTACTGTAAGTATACTCTGATGCCGGGACCTTTGTAGCCTACTTATACTCAAGTGAAATTCTGAATACGGGACTTTGACTTTTAACAGAGTATTGTGGTATTTATATTAGTAGTTTTTCCAGCAGTGCAGAGGAAGAACAGAGAGACATCTACCAGAGAGGCTGATGCAAGAAACCTGGAATAAAGTCACACACACACTAGGTATGTAGGCCTACTGTTTGTATATCACTTTAAAGTTTTCATTATATTCAAATGTAATAAAGTTAAACAGAATGTTTTTAATGTCACTTTATAGTTTTATTTATGTTAAAACATAATAAAGTTGAAACATAATAAAACTTCACTTGAAAGTTACATTTAGCAACAACGATTGTTTTATGTAACATTGTCTGTCTGTAATGTAGAGGAGCTCAGCTCTGTCTGCTTCTCTGTCCGTGTGCGACATGTAGCTGCGCCTCAGCCGATCTGCAAGCCCACAACGCGTAGCTGATGCAATGCGGTGTGGGCTTGTAGGTCAGCTGTGTTCCTTGCGCGACACTGTTGTACAACGAAGGAAAAACAGGCACTAGGCAGGAACGCACACCCATTATATTATACCTCTATGACGCCCACACATAAAGCGATGATGGGTAAAGACAGAGAGAGCCCCAATTACTCCCCTCTTATCAAAAAACCTGAAAATGAACCTAAATTAAACAAGAAGGCCGGTATACAAAAGTGTAATTGATTAAAAGTACAAAAGTATTGTTATCAAAATATATTTAAAGTACCAGAGTAAAATAACTCAGATGCTTCAAAAATGTTAAAACATTTTCTAAAACAGTGGCTATTTTGGAATGGACAGAATTTTAAATAGGGCTCAACTTGTCACTTTAATACTAATCTGTAAATTAACTATAAACTAAAGAAATTTTGTAATAATTGTGGAGTAAAAACTATAATATTTACTTTTTAGATGTAGGGGGTAGAAGTATAACGTATAAAGGCATGAAAATACTCAAGTATTATACTCATAATGTATTAAAAAAACAGTACTTGAGTAAATGTACTTAGTTACTTTACACCCCTACAAAGTGCTGTACTCGATCACCAACGTACCAATCTTGACAGCACATGTAACAGTTTGAAAAGCTGCCACAGCTTCCCCTTTTCTTCGTTCCGCTTGCTCTTATGCTCCACCCCTATAAAGCGCTGTACTCGATCACCAACGCATCAACCTTGACAGCACATGCTACAGTTTGAAATGTGCAAATTACACGCACGCACGCACGCACGCACGCACGCACGCACGCACGCACGCACGCACGCACGCACGCACGCACGCACGCACGCACGCACGCACGCACGCACGCACGCACGCACGCACGCACGCACACACACACACACACACACACACACACACACACACACACACACACACACACACACACACACACACACACACACACACACACACACACACACACAATGCACTGTTGTGTCATGTCACTGTAAAAGTTGTCTTTATATTCAAATGTGATCAGGTCCAGGGAATCGAACTGGGAACCTTCCGGCAACAAGCACACTCCTCTAACCTTTGTGACACCGTTGCCCCCAAATCTTTCATCTGGAAGTGATTATTTCACTGACGTAATTTTAACGTCTACTCTGGCTGTGAGCACCCTAGACAGTTTTTAAGTTGCTTGATTCAGTATTTAGATATTTGATATTCATTTCAACAGGTACCTTCCTATACACTGATCAGCTCCCAGTACAACAGTATCAGACTCTGGTACTGGTCAGCTCCCAACACCATCAGACTGTGGTTGTACTGGTAAGCTCCCAACACCATCAGACTGTGGTTGTACTGGTCAGCTCCCAGTACAACAGCATTAGACTGTGGTTGTACTGGTCAGCTCCCAGTACAACAGCATTAGACTGTGGTTGTACTGGTCAGCTCCCAGTACAACAGTATCAGACTGTGGTTGTACTGGTCAGCTCCCAGTACAACAGCATTAGACTGTGGTTGTACTGGTCAGCTCCCAGTACAACAGCATTAGACTGTGGTTGTACTGGTCAGCTCCCAGTACAACAGTATCAGACTGTGGTTGTACTGGTCAGCTCCAAGTACAACAGCATCAGATTGTGGTTGTACTGGTCAGCTCCCAGTACAACAGCATCAGACTGTGGTTGTACTGGTCAGCTCCCAGTACAACAGCATCAGATTGTGGTTGTACTGGTCAGCTCCCAGTACAACAGCATCAGATTGTGGTTGTACTGGTCAGCTCCCAGTACAACAGCATCAGATTGTGGTTGTACTGGTCAGCTCCCAGTACAACAGCATCAGATTGTGTGCTGCTACACTGTGGGTAAATAATGGTTAAAAAAGAGTTGTGACTGAATGCTGCAATGACTCTTTGAGTGAAACTGCAGAGATATTTAGTCTACAAAATTGTTACATTTCAACGAATTATAATTCAAGAAATTAAAAATCGCTCATATATAAAATATATGAGCAATTGTATTTTATAGCTAGAATCAAACATTTTGAGTTCAATCAAAGTATAGGGGCCTGTGTGTGTTTCTGAGACTGTTGGAGAAAGTTGAGCATAAGAGCAAGTGGAACGAAGAAAAGGGGAAGTTGTGGTGAAAAAGCATGTGTACACACACAGCTTCTTCACCACAGAGAACGTGTGTGTGTGTGTGTGTGTGTGTGTGTGTGTGTGTGTGTGTGTGTGTGTGTGTGTGTGTGTGTGTGTGTGTGTGTGTGTGTGTGTGTGTGTGTGTGTGTGTGTGTGTGTGTGTGTGTGTGTGTGTGTGTCGTGTGTGTTTCCTGAATTTCAAACTGTAGCATGTGCTGTCAAAATTGATGCGTTGGTGATCGAGTACAACGCTTTGTAGGGGTGGAAAGAAACAACGTACTTTTACTCAAGTAGGCCTATTGAACTTGATTACATTTTGAGGTACTTTTACTTTTATTGTCATGCCTTTATACTTTGTACTTCTACCCCCTATAGTTAGCCTATAGTTTTTACTCCACTACAATCATTTGACATCTTTATTTTCTAGTAAATTTACAGATGTAGATTATTATTATAAAACATACATTGACATTGAGCCCTATTTTAAATTATTTCTAATCCAAAATAGCTGCGTTTTAGAAAATGTTTTAATATTTTTTGACAAACTGGCAGAAGGAGACTCACTCACTTCAAAAAAAGTTAAGGAAAACTCCTTAGAAACTATTTTTTCTTTATTTTATGATTCTCATCTTGTGCTCGGTGCTCAAAGTGAATTAAAAAGCAAACGTTTCAGTCCTCCCAGGACCTTCGTCAGTGCTATAAGGGTGGCACACAGACAAATACACTGCTTTTATAGGGTGATCACCTCAGCTCAGGTGCTGAGGATCACTACTCAAGGTCATTACCATGGTTACGGTGGGGCGTGGACAGATCATTGCAGACAGCAAAACCAGGGTTATACAGTGTTACATTTGAATCATGAAGTTCACTATACAAACAGTTTACACATCCAGTCATGTCAGCATTCTCTTTATAAACGAGAAACATTTGATTTTTTTTTTAAATAAATTTGACAATATAGTACAAAATAAGATAACTACAGGGTTCCTATTTAATAGGTAGCACTGGAGGGAAAGGTCTTCATTCATGCCACCCGGGTCAACAGACTGTAAGTGAAAAATCCACCTGGATTCAGTTTGTAAGAGTTTGGTGTCTAAATCACCTCTTCTGGATTTCTTAACTTGTTCTATCACTGTGAATGACATATCTGCCATGGAGTGACCGGCTTCCATAAAGTGTCTGGCAATAGGAGATTTAATGTCCTTGCGTCTGATGGCACTCATGTGTTCTATAATGCGTGTGCGGACTGGTCTGGATATGTTGCCTACATACTGGAGATTACATTTACAGGAAATCATGTAGACCAGGGGTCTTCAACCTTTTCAGCCCAAGGACCCCCTAGTTGAGAGAGAGATGAAGCAGGGACCCCCTCTATATTGTATAAAATTGTGTTTCAGATTAAACTTTTTTTGTATACTTGGTCTGCTCTTTTTCCCCTCTACACCTATACTGTACCTCTTTGCCAAAAATAGCAGATCTACAAGCTCGCGCTGCGAGGCGTTGTGAGCTTGTAGATCTGCTACTTTTGGCAAAAGTTCTCCTCAGAATAGGGATGCTAGGGTTCAAGTTAAGGGAAAAAAATAATATATCACATAAAGATTTTGGCGGACGCCCTGTAGTAACTCGAGGATCCCCTAGGGGTCCCGGACCCCCTGTTGAAGACCCCTGATGTAGACTACATTGGAAGAACTACAGTTGACAAATTGTCCGATGGTGTATTGTTTGTTTGTTAGATTTAAAAGTGTAGTCACTGTTGTCAACTGTTTTTGAGCACCCGGGAATTAATGTAGATTGGCACGTAATGGCTGGTGTTGTGGTGTGGTCACAGTAATATGATACATTTATATAAACTGTCATCTTATATAAACGTATATGGCTGCGGTATGGCTACAATGGCTGCTATAACTCTCACAGTAATAAAAATAAATTATTATAAACTGCAACTTTGTAGGCTAGATGCAAGCTGTTGACAAGATCAGTCATGCAGGTATTATGGTGTTCTGTTCTCTGGTTCACGGACCGTAAGTAGCCTATACGGTTTATAACAGGTTAGCCTACAACATTAATGTTTCCAATTCAATGGTGGTTCATTTCCCTGAATCCACTGAAAAACATATCTTCTCTGCTTCTGATCACAGTCACACATTAACGTAAACATGACAAATTTTATTATTTCCTCACGCAGGAATAAGTCTGGGTGAAAACACAAACACATAGAACTTGACCAACTCATGTCATGAACCATATTTTGATGTTCAACTTCCCACACCCTACATTCATTTTGCAGGCTGAGCTATAAACATCTCCATTATAGAGGATTAAAGCATTTACGTTTGATCACAGCATTATGCAACAGTTTGATTAGATTAAAATGTACAGTTTCTGAATTATAACAAGTATTTTCTGCTGGTGATTTCCACAGACCACCTCAAAGGGAGGTCTTCGCTATCAAGAGAGATGGCCTCCAAAACATATTCAACATTGTCAGAGGAACAGCAAGGGATGGACCAGAGACGTGGACTGTTTGGTGCAAACCTGAATCCTGTGGTAAAGTTGTACAGGATAGGTGTGTACAGTTTTATTTACTGGTGGTTTAGACCTTGGCTGTACTGGTCAGCTCCCAGTACAACAGTATCAGATTGTGGTTGTGCTGGTCAGCTCATGTTGGCTGTCCCTTTTATTAACAAAAGGAAGAGGGGAAAAAACTGTGAGAAATGAGAAATATGGAAAGTTCTTCACTTCCTATTTTGAATTTATTTCCACAAGATCTGTTACAAATAAAGTATGATGTAAATATAGATTTTTGTTTTCATATGCAATAATTTCTTGATGGGTGTGACTGAACAATGAATTCACTAGATGACAACCAAAGGGTGAGATGACACACATGTAAGACATGGTAAACATTTAGACATGTCCGTCAGATACTGTACGAGAGATTATGCAGGAACAATAACATTAGTACAGGGTTTGATAAACCATAGTAATTCAATTCAATCTTTATTTCAGAGTCTCAATGTCCATATCAGATACCAAATGACAAAATACACAAACAATAAATAATTAAAAAAGAAAAACCTAAAATCAGTCCAACCTACAGCCAGCCCACACAATATGCTCACAGTCTGTAGAGGCTGTTGTGCCAATGTCTCCAAATCATGGAAGAGAACCGATTGGAACTCTTCAGAGGGTTGATTAACTCATTAAACTGCCAGAATAAAACATTATCTACAGCCGTCGTGCATGCCGTCTCGATCATCCGTTCCATAGTTATTGTCAATTGATTGAATGAGTTAAAATCACAATAACACAGTTGTCAGACTCTTCTAAGCGACAATTTGTACATAAAATGTCTTAAAAGGGCTTGACAGGTAGGCACCCCCAAGTGAACGAACAGGCCGGCTGGCGCTGTGCCATCTTGGTACCCTCACCAGCAACCACAAAGCATCATTGTATGCAACATTATTGCCCCCTTCACCTGCATATGATGTAGGAAATAGAAAATAACTTGGATGCTATTTGAAAAGATTTTATGTTTTTCATTAATGATTTCTTTATCTCCCCTCACTCTCCATCCCAGATGTACATCTTGCTCAATTAGCTGTGAAGAAACATACCTACTGTTACCAGTGTGGGAGAAACTTCTTCACAAGCAAGAAACTCATGATACACCAGAGAACTCATACAGGAGAGAAGCCCTACCACTGTGACCAGTGTGGGAAAAGGTTCAGACGGATTAGTCACCTCAAACGGCACCAAAGAATTCATACAGGGGAGAAGCCTTACCACTGTGACCAGTGTGGGAAAAGGTTCAGCAGCAACAGTAATCTCAAAATTCACCAGAGAATTCATACAGAAGAGAAGCCCTACCACTGTGACCAGTGTGGGAAAAGGTTCAGCAGCAGCAGTCATCTCAAAATTCACCGGAGAATTCATACAGGAGAGAAGCCCTACCACTGTGACCAGTGTGGGAAAAGGTTCAGCCATAGCAGTAGTTTCAAACTTCACCAGAAAATTCATACAGGAGAGAAGCCCTACCACTGTGACCAGTGTGGGGCAAGGTTCAGCCAAAGCGGTCAACTCAAAAAACACCAAATAATTCATACAGGGCAGAAGCCCTACCACTGTGACCAGTGTGGAAAAAGGTTCAGCCAAAGCAGTCATCTCAAAAGTCACCAGAGAATTCATACAGGAGAGAAGCCCTACCACTGTGACCAGTGTGGGAAAAGGTTCAGCCATAGCAGTAGTCTCAAACTTCACCAGATAATTCATACAGGAAGAGAAACCCTTCCGATGTGACCAGTGTGATAAAAGGTTCAGTCGCGTAGTTATTCTCCAACATCACCAGAGAACTCATACAGGAGAGAAGCTATTCCACTGTGACCAGTGTGGGACAAGGTTCCGCCTTAGAAGTGGTCTCCAATGTCACCAGAGAATACATACAGGAGAGAAGCCATACCACTGTGACCAGTGTGGGACAAGGTTCCGCCTTAGAAGTGGTCTCCATTGTCACCAGAGAATACATACAGGAGATATGCCCTACCACTGTGACCAGTGTGGGAAAAGGTTCAGACAGATTAGTCACCTCAAACTGCACCAAATCATTCATACAGGGGAGAAGCCCTACCACTGTCACCAGTGTGGGAAAAGGTTCAGCTATAGCAATGATTTAAAATGTCACCAGATAATTCATACGGGAGAAAAACCCTTCCACTGTGACCAGTGTGATAAAAGGTTAATTCGCGAAGTTATTCTCCAACATCACCAGAGAACTCATACAGGAGAGAAGCCAATCCACTGTGACCAGTTTGGGACAAGGTTCAGCCACAGCAGTCAACTCAAACGACACCAAAGAATTCATACAGGGCAGAAGCCTGACCACTGTGAGAAAAGGTTCAGGAGCAGCAGTCATCTCAAAAGTCACCAAATAATTCATACAGGGGAGAAGCCCTACCACTGTGACCAGTGTGGGACAAGGTTCAGCTATAGCAATGATTTAAAATGTCACCAGAGAATTCATACAGGAGAAAAACCCTTCCACTGTGACCAGTGTGATAAAAGGTTCATTCGCGAAGTTATTCTCCAACATCACCAGAGAACTTATACAGGAGAGAAGCCAATCCACTGTGACCAGTGTGGGACAAGGTTCAGCCACAGCAGTCAACTCAAACGACACCAAATAATTCATACAGGGCAGAAGCCCTACCACTGTGACCACTGTGAGAAAAGGTTCAGGAGCAGCAGTCATCTCAAAAGTCACCAAATAATTCATACAGGGGAGAAGCCCTACCACTCTGACCAGTGTAGGACAAGGTTCAGCCGGATTAGTCACCTCAAACGTCACCAGAGAATTCATACAGGAGAGAAGCCCTACCACTGTGACCAGTGTGGGACAAGGTTCAGTCAGATTAGTTACCCCAAAGAGCACCAAATAATTCATACAGGGGAGAAGCCCTACCACTGTGATCAGTGTGGGACAAGATTTAGCCGGATTAGTCACCTCAAACGTCACCAGAGAATTCACATTGGAGAGAAGTCCTTTCATTGAGCACAGAGTGGTACGAGTCAGCATTGCTCACTGAACTATCATCAACACGCCATCACACACACCTATACCTACGTGAACTCATACCAACGTATAAACTGTGGAGAAAGCTTTTGTGACGTCCCTGCTCTTCCACCCTCATATTCCTTCACTGTTCACTGAGAAGACATCTTGTATCGGGCTGCTCCGTCCTCAAATGGTGTTTTGGTTGCCTACCACTCAGTATACAAACCCTTCAAGCAAAGGGGAATTTGCACCTTGGCCAGGAGAGATATTCGGCTCATGAGCAGGCAGGATTACTCCATTACATTCATCCCCTTTGACTTCAGGTAACTTACTTGTTACAGTTGCACGTGGCCCTGTCATCATAAACCAACATTGCAACATTGTCATCTCAAGTGCATTAAAACATCAAAGAATTTCATAATAGATCCTAACTTAGCCAGAGAAGATTATTTTAGCTACAGTTACATCACGGCTCAGAACTTGTTAATAGGGGAAGAGAATTAAAGGTAGGGTAAGTGATATTTTTTGGTTAAAACAAAAAGTATTTTGTTAAAAGGTTAAAATACTATATTCTGATAGTAATCATTGCTATAGAGTGTTTTTTTCAGTAACAGATGTCTCCCTGTCTCTCCAGCTCTTTAATAAACAGAAAATACATTTTTCGGTAGGTGTCAGAATCTCAGCCAATCAGGAGAAAGTACCCATTTTTAAGCTTAATTTGTATAGTGTTCCAGTTCTAATTTTGCCTGCTCATTTCTTATTGTCATCACTTCCAATTTCACTTGTTTAATCTGTATCCTGATTGAGTTCTCTGTCCTGGTTGGATAAAATTGGAAATGAAACTGAAACTGAAACGAAAATGCATTTTCTGTTTAATAAAGAGGTGGAGAGACAAGGAGACTCCTAATACTGAACAAACACTCTATAGCAATGAGTACTATCAGAATATAGAGCTATTTAACAATTATTTTAACCAACGCAAATCACTTACCCTACCTTTAATGTCACGTCACATGAGTGTGTTGGAGGTGTAAACAAAGAATATTTTAGAGTGGATTTGGCTCCTTTTCGTGGCTCAGGAGTTTAGAATACAAATATTTGGATGTCCTGTCTAAATGTTTCATAAGATAGTGGTTGTTGCAGGGGCATGCACTACGATACTTCAACATAGTTTTAAGACAGAAGCATATAATATATGCTTGTAAACAGTGATATTATCACTGTTCCAATGCGTCTCATAAACACAATGGACACCTGTGTTGTTTGCACCTCCAACACCATGGTGGATTTGGTCACGCCCCCAAATACTCTCTAAGAATAGGGGATCATAATTATGCATTATTTCCTTCTCATATAACATGGAAATAATTAGATGTCTTTTTGCATTTTGTATTAGGCTTCAATTATTTTTTTATTTTTCGTTTTTCTTTTATATAAATAAAAGAATGTGTGTACCTTAAAGCTCAAGAACACTTTGGTAGAGGTTTGGGTTGTGTAGTTACCTTGTCATGGTGTAACTAGTCCAATCTGGTGAGATATCTTGCTTCCATTGATTACAAATTAATAATCCAAAATCAGTCACATTGCATGGTGAAACAGCTCTCAAAATTACTCTTTTAGGATACAAATGAAAGTTGTTATGATTGTCATTTTTGTTCTTGAAAATATAATTTAAAATATCTCAAATATATTACAGCATTTTCATTTCTGCTAAGAAGCAAGCTATATGATTCGATTAGTTTGATTTACTTTAGGACAAATGTGTGTGACTGCAAAGACAAAACGAAAGTGGGGTGGAATCCACTCGAATCTCTAATCATTTTTAGTATGACAGAAACATTTGAGTCGACAGTCTGGCTCGAGAGACTAGCCACTAACATCACAAAACTCAGTACGGCATCTTTTTAAAGAAAAATTTTATATTAACCCACACTGAATCCAGATCCAGATTTTCAGTAAAAAGGAAGTTGACATTGGTCTTAAAAAAAGAGGAACAAAGCCATATTGGGTTTCGTGATGTTCTATTTTTGCCAATCGACTGCAGGCTGAGAAAGGAACAAGCAGGTTATAGGACGGGTAGGGGAACAACAGAGCAAGTCTACATACTGCGAAATATCATTGAACAGGTTAATGAGTGGCAAGCAACACTATACATGAACTTTGTAGACTTCGAAAAGGCTTTCGACTCTGTCCATCACGAGAGCATGTGGATGATTATGAAGAAGTACGGAATCCCAGAGAAGATAGTGAGAATGGTCAGAACGTTTTATGAAGACTTCCAGTGTGCAGTAGAAGATCAAGGAGAAATATGCAAGTGGTTCGACATCAAAACCGGTGTGAAACAAGGATGCAATATGTCCGGATTCTTGTTCTTGATCGTGATGGATTGGGTAATGAGAAGAACAGTTAAAGAGGGAGAGAATGGAATTCGATGGAAGCTGACATCAAAACTTGACGACCTGGACTTCGCAGACGACGTAGCGCTACTCTCCTCTACAAAACAGCAGATACAGAACAAAACAACACCAATGGATGAAGAAGCCAGGCGAGCAGGACTCAAGATCAACATACAAAATAATTTTGTATTCGTTATGTTTGTGATTGTTTTGATGTGCTAAAAGAGTGACTTTATTATCTGTTTTACCAATAAATTGTAAGTCAATGAGAGAACGCAGCGGAGCAATGTTGCCAATTTGACTAGTTGCATCATGACAAATCTCTACCAGTGTTTAAAAAAATATATACAATGAATGTTCTTACTGTTCTTAATGTTTTGACTATTTCTAAAATAATTTAGTTAAAATAGCTTGTCGAATTGTGACTTGTTGTGAGCTTGTAGATCGTCTATTTTAAGAATTTCTTAAAAGTTTAATGGATTATTAGTGTGGTTCACCGGGAATCGTGTGCTTGTATTTTGCTAATTGGTTACATAGTTAAATTGATATTGATTTATTAGTTTTGGCTTCCAAAATTAGTGGGAGGGGCCTGTTTTACAAAAAATGCCAAAAACCACGACCGAAACGTCCAGTCAATCCCAAATTTGAATCACATGTCAAGGGTGGTTTACTCAACGAATCCCCAAAAGCATGTCCACTTTGATCCATAGGGGGCGCCACAAATGCACAAAATGTAACCAATCAATCCTCTCCAAATGAAAAACAAGTGATCTCAGGAGTGACGTGACTATATAATTGTGCCGTTACATTTGTGGGAGGGGCCTATTTCTTTAGTGGGAGGGGCCTATTTCTTAAAATGAAAACGCCACGTATCACGAACGTGGGATGCCATCTGCACCAAATTCGAATCACATGTCGCGAGGTATTCCTCCCGGCGGATCCCTCGAGTCCCGGCGCAAGCACACTTTGCAATTTCCCAGAATTGCGAATATTCTAGTTTCTTTTTACATTTCTGAAATTCTTAAAAATATTTGTTTATTTGTCATGTGTATGAGCTGGTCTTGATTTAATCATTTCTAGGATCTCCTTCAGATGGGTGATGATTGTGAGAAGTGTTTCTAAGGATATTAATTCAAAGGAGGAAAAGGAGGGGTGGTACACAGTGGTGTGGAAGAAGTACTCAGTTATTTTACTTAAGTAAAAGTAGCAATACCGCAATATAAAAATACCCTGTTACAAGTAAAAGGCCTGTGTTCAAAATGTTACTTGAGTAAAAGTATTGGCATCAAAATATACTTAATGTACCTAAAGTAAAAGTACTAAAATGTTTGAAAATAGCAGATCTATAAGGTCACAAGTTGTGAGCTTGTAGATCGGCTATTTTCAAATAGCCTATGCATAAAACTAGAGGTTCGGGCCGGTATGCGGCCCTCCCTTCAAGTAGCCTGGCCCGCACATCGGAGACAGAGACAGTAGAGCGTGTAGACGTTCATTGCAACACCGGTGCGTGTTTCTCGCACATGATTTGGCAACACCAGAGCCCATGATGGTCCGCTTGTTTTTCATCAACACCCTGAGGCAAAAACAAAACCGAAACTTAACTTGTGTTAAAGGGTTTCCCCTTTCAACAAAATATTGTTGGACGATAATAATTATGCTACAAAGAGGCAAATGTATAGAGAGCAATGGAAAGTGGACGAAACAATGCGTAAATGTAGTGCTTATGTTGTGGCTAGTGTTGTAGTGACATGTGATATGTTGTTATTTTATACTGAAACAATGAAATGGCTTCAGGGGGGTGGCTTCAGCGGGGGACAGGAAGTGCTGACTTTTCTCAATTGTAATATAGGATAGGGCTAAAGTGGTTAATGTATGTATATCTGCAAAGTAACTAGTAACTAAAGTTTTCAAATAATTGTAGTGGAGTAAAAGTACAATATTTGCCTCTGAGATGTAGTGGAGTAGAAGTATAAGTATTGAAAATTTGGAAATACTCCAGTCAAGTAAAAGTATTGCATTTTTTTTAACTTAAGAACAGTACTTAAATGTACTTTGTTCCTTTCCACCACTGGTGGTAAATATGTGTCATCATTTCAGTATATAACCGGCTTCCGTTTATCCTGTCAATCTGCACTAAAATAAACATTTAAAACACACCCAAAAGGAAGCTCTCACTTATTGTTGTTTCACCAGGTGTCCCTACAAATTGTTTCAAATTGCTTCAAATTGTTTCAAATTCTCTCAGTGGCTTGCTTGTTGTAGTTTGGTTGCCGTTACAGCACTGTTGATCTCTAAAGAGCCCTGGGGACTAGCTTGGATTTCCCATCGATGATGTCACTGGTAGATAGCCTGGTAAACCCCCCTCCCTCCGGAAATCTCATTTGCATTATATTTCAGGAAGGAGTCTGGGATTGCTCAGGGATTAAAGCTGCCCGGTCCGCTGCGTGTTAGAACCAATCAGCGGCTGCTAGGGGCGGGATCATCCAATCACCTGCCAAGTAGCTTGAAAAAATGAAAACGCCGCCTGTCATCGATTCTGCTTCGGAAGTCTCGGAACAAAATGTGTTTTCTTCCATTTGACGGAGCCAGGTTAACTGGTAGACGGGTTTCTGGACAGTCTACAGCCCTCCTCTGAGACACAGAGTGAACAGAAAACAAGATATGACCCAGTCATATTATACCAGGTTGCTCAATGAGGAAAAAGTCAGGACTAGCAAAGAAAGTCAGGACTAGCGAGTGTAGATGTGGGCCAGGTTTTGCAACCTGGTAACAATTGTACCATTTTATCATGAGCATTAGTGAGGACCTATCATATGAAGATAGATTGAAAATGGGTGAAGTCATCCTTTAACCATAGGAAGTATTACGTTTTTTTTTATTTTCACATGCATTCCATAAATTCCATAGGGCTAGACCCCACATGGACAAATGACATTATCAACGGGCGACGGGCAATTCATCTTTCACCCTATTGGGTGAAAGATTAATTATCTCTAAAATAAATAGAATATTATGGTGTTTTTTATTTTACATTTTAGTTATAGAGGACAATTATGATGTATTAAGGCACACTTGGCTTATTAGCCAGGGATCCTTTTAAGTTATTTTGACCTTGCCCTTTGACCTTTCGTCTCAAAAGTGAACCATTCGTTTGGGGCAGCCTGCTGATCATTCCCTACAAGTTTCATAAAAACCCACTCATCCGTTGTCAAGGTATTTTATTTAAGCTATTTTTTATCCCAGGCTTTACTTGCCGCTATTACATTGTAGAGAGACAGGAAACAGGCCCCAGGCATCGCTCGACTATCGAACCAGGGACTCGCTGTCAGCGGGCTTCAGAGCAGGCTTCTGAGACAGACAGACAAACAAACAAACAAACAAACAAACAAACAGATGGAATGGAGTGTAAACATAACCCCTGTCCAACTCCATGGTGACTAAACAGAGAACTACATATCATTGTTTTATTGCATCAATAACAGAGATAACACAGGGACACCCGATTGGCGATTCCATTGCTGCATGTCACCTCCTGATTCTCTCTTCATGTCTCTGAACTATCACTGAAGCAGTGGTGGAAAAAGTACTTGAATTCTTTACTTAAGTAAAAGTACCAATACTGCAATATAAAAATACTCTGTTACAAGTAAAAGTCCAGAATAAAAAAATTGCTTGAGTTAAGGTACAAAAGTATTGGCATCAAAATGTATTTAAGTACCAAAAGTAAAAGTACTAAATATTTGAAAATAGCCGATCTACAAGCTCACAACGCGTAGCGATGCGACGCGTTGTGAGCTTGTAGATCTGCTATTTTCAAATAGCCTCTGTATAAAATAGGGCTAAAGTGGTTAATGTATGTTTCATTATATCATAATTTATATCTGAAAAGTAACTAAAGTTTTCAAATAAATGTAGTGGAGTAAAAGTACAATATTTGCCACTGAGATGCAGTGGAGTAGAAGTAAAAGTATTGGAAATTGGAAATACTCAAGTAAAGTACAAATACCTCAAAATTGTACTTAAGTACAGTACTTGAGTAATTGTACTTAGTTACTATCCACCACTGCACTGAAGGCAAAAAACATACAATAACACAAAGCAGACACCACTGCTGAGCTGTATTCTGTAGGCCTATTTTGGTTTGGTTCGGTTCCCAGGCCGGGGGACCATTGCTGCATGTCACTTCCTGATTCCTCAGTCTCTGAACTATCACTGAAGGCAAAACACATACAATAATACAAAGCAGACACATTTCACCTTAAACAACCTTCTTGTCTTCTCTGCTTAGAGTGCTGGATGTGTTTCCACCTTTGTTCTGTTGGACGATATTATTTGGACTTGGCAGCACTCCACCTTCAGAAACCTCTTGTAGAGATGGACTCTTCTTAACCTTGCAATAGCACAGAAAAAAAGAATTGAGTTTGTGACCTCCTTTAATTACCTCGGGTCCTTTGTCACTAACAACGGCAACATAGCAACCGAGATAAATCGGAGACGTGCCCTGGCAGCCAGTGCCATGAAAACTCTCTGGAGGCCGCTGTGGAGACACCATTCCATAACGAGAGAGACCAAATTACGGATCTATAACACCTCAGTTCTCTCCATTCTTCTTTATGGAGCAGAAACTTGGCCTCTCAACAAGACCCTGGCGGACAGAATTGACGGCTTTGACACCAGAGCGCTGCGCACAATAGAGGGGATAAAATGGCAAGATCGAGTCTCCAACATCAGGCTGTGGGAACGTACCAAACAGCCCCCCGCATCCGGCCTGGCAGCACAGCGCCGGATGCGCTGGTACGGCCACGTCAAAAGACTCCCTCCTGAACACCCTACATCCGCTATCCTCCACTTCGATCCAAAATCCGCCGGCTGGAAACGCCCCCGCGGTGCGCCCCGCACACGCTGGATTGATGCCATCACCAGGGACTTACAACAAATGGGCTTGTCGCTAGCTGAAGCCGAGCCCCTAGCACAGGACCGACCCAAATGGAGAAGACTGGTGAAGCTGATTGGCTCTACGCATGACGACGCCCCCGTCGTCGAGCAAGAGACCTGATGATGATGATGATCGTGGTTGTATGCCTCCACTAACCAGTTGCAGTACATAGTACATACAGACATACATGTCTGTCCAGACTCATATAATAATATTGTATTCAGGGGCGTAGCCAGGGGTGGGCATAGGTAGGCCTGGGCCCACCCATTTGGTTTTTCTGACCACCCAAAAAAAATAAAAATAAATAAATATATATATATATATATATATATATATATATATATATATATATATATATATATATATATATATCTCGTTAATCCATTCATGCGCGTCACTAATTAGATGACGAGGCATTTGGCTACCTTAATCGAGTCATACTAACCTCCCGCCGTTTACCCGCGCTTGATTGAATTTCTTCACTTTGACATTCAGAGCACTGGGCAGAAATCACATCGCGTCAACACCCGTCGAGGGCCATCGCGATGATATATATATATATATATATATATATATACAGCCATTTTGATAACCAAAATCCGTCACAAACCCGCAAAAAAAGTACCCAAAACTCGCGCATGCGTGCCCACCCGCTTCTGCCTAGGCCCAGCCTACGCTAGCGTTCTGGCTACGCCACTGATTGTATTAGTTGGAGTGAAGACTTTGACGGAATTTAATAATGTGTATTTTTAGGCAAGCCCTTACAGCCGCTCGCACTCAAGCACTTATCAGGTGAGGTCAATTAAGTCTATGAGTTTTCAGGACGTTACCTGGTAGCCGAATGGTTGAGGCACATGCCATATATGGGCCCTATCTTGCCCTTATGCCTAATCTTTTTTGGCATTATTACTATTTGGAAAAACATTTTTAAATAGTTCAAATATCGATCTACAAGCTCACAACGTGACGATGTGGAGCGGCTATTTTCACTGTTATAAAATGTTTTTCAAAATAGTACAAAAAGCCTAATGCATAGCGTCCAAGATAGGGCCCTAGACTCTAATGCCTGACAGCGAGTCCCTGGTTTGATTCCCGGGCAGACATTTTGCTTTATTTCATCATTCCACTCTCTCTTTCTCTCTCGCACACACTCAATGAAGGCAGAAAAAGCCCTACAAAAACCCTTTTCTTGCCTCAGGATCACCTCTCACCGGCCTGCTTGCTAAAGCAAACATCATGTTTACTGTAGGCCTGGCCTACCCATTATAACAGAAGGATGGTTACATTTTCACAAGAGTGAAATATGTTGGTTCATAATTGGCCTCCGGCCACGACTGGAGGCATACAAAAACAACACACTGTTTTCCAAAATGGCTCATTTGGTGCTGTCTGGCTGATAAGCTGAAGACATTCCCCTTTCACGGGTCAGTGGAGTGACAAAGCTCTTTGTCTCACTGCGAATCCAGGGAGCTGGTGTGGTTCCGAGCTGCAGTGGTGTAAAGTAACTAAGTACATTTACTCAAGTACTGTACTTAAGTACAGTTTTGAGGTACTTTTACTTTACTGGAGTATTGTCTATACTTTCACTTCAACTCCACTACATCTCAGTGAATTTTACTCCACTGCAATTATTTGAAAACTTTATTTACTAGTTACTTTGCAGATATAAATTATTACATTATAAAACGTATACATTAACCACTTTAGCCCTTTTTTTTACCTAGGCTATTGAAAATAGACGATCTACAAGCTCACAACGTGCATTGTGAGCTTGTAGTAGATCTGCTACTTTCAAACATTTTAGTACTTTTACTTTCGGTACATTAAGTTCAGTTGGATACTTTTGTACTCAAGTAAATGTTGAATTCCGGACTTTCACTTGTAACAGATTACTTCTACGTTGCAGTATTGATACTTTTACTTAAGTAAAACATTTGAGTACTTTTTCCACCACTGCTGAGCTGTATTCTGTAGGCCTATTTTGGTTTGGTTCTGTTTGGGCCGGTTGTAGTCACCTGCTTTCACCTGATGCTGCTGAGTTCATTCTGTGTGTGTGTGTGTGTGTGTGTGTGTGTGTGTGTGTGTGTGTGTGTGTGTGTGTGTGTGTGTGTGTGTGTGTGTGTGTGTGTGTGTGTGTGTGTGTGTGTGTGTGTGTGTGTGTGTGTGTGTGTGTGTTTTCTCAGGACCCCCACGGGGCGTTGTGTAATTGCTTGGTGCTGATGAGCCCAGTCACGCTTAAAGTACCACCCCACAGCACTATTATGCCCATGGAAGTGCAGGAAGAAAATTGCTAAAATAAAGGCAATAGCCAGGATGGGGCGGCGGGTGAAACACTTTCCTTTTATCCAGCTGAGCTCGGCTGATAGAAGCCTAAAAGTGAGCCATCTCCTTGGGGATCAAGAGTTTTTCCAGCTGCCTGGAGATGATTTTAGATGGATGTCTGACATAATTGGACGCCTTTATATAGATGGTTCCACAGTGAATGTGTGCACTGTGGTCAGAACGTCTTGTAGCATTTTGCTGAATTAATTTTCCATCACTTGCTGGCTAATTTGTCCGACAAGCGACACCATCTTACTACAGAGTATTGTATTAAAGGGATAGTTCACCCCAAAATGACTTTTTTTCCTATCGATTAGTCACCCCATGAAGCCTTGAATTCATGGAGATTTTTTGTGTTTTTGTCCCATTCCTAAGCCAATAATTTGATGACCGGTGGCGGCTCCGGTAGGAGACTCAAAGTGTCAACTTTGAGTCTCCTACCGGAGACATTAGCATCTTTATTTAATACATTATTGGCTCAGGAAAGCGACAAAAACTTTAAAAAAAATCATTAATTTTTGGGTGAACTATCCCTTTAACATACTCTGCCATACAGAT
This sequence comes from Gymnoscopelus braueri, assembly GCF_963280865.1. Lineage (NCBI taxonomy): Eukaryota > Metazoa > Chordata > Actinopteri > Myctophiformes > Myctophidae > Gymnoscopelus > Gymnoscopelus braueri. The sequence goes on from NC_137613.1 coordinate 49,921,046, forward strand.
TGGTAAAAATAACATTTTAGTCATTAAAATATGTCCCATATTGTAGCTTTGTAAATGAACTGAAAATAAACCGAATTATTACAGATACCTCCTCAGAGTGTTTGAGTGTAGACTTTGGTTAACCTAGTCTCCACTCACAGATAAATAAAGCATTATCATACAATAAACTATGCACGGCAGCCATATTGGAAAGAGATTGAGTGTTACCAATGATGCTTTTGGGTTCCATTCTGGTCAACCACAGTCAGGGTGCTGCCATCGTGCATTGTGGCTCACTGGAACGACTCTGCCAGTGGGTCTCAAAGTGTGGTCCAGGGACCCTCATGGTTCCTTGAGGGGGTTCCCAAATGGCCCCTTACGGGTGTGTAACTCTGAGAGTTACACACTCTCAGAGTTGTGGGAGTCCTTGAAATAAAATTAATTAATTAATTGAGAACCACTGTGCTACACTAAATGGAACAGGGCCTTAAAGGAGTTGTTTTTTGTTTGTTTTTAAGCCACTGTTGTTTGTTTATCTTAGAGCTGACTGTCTGTCAATGGTAGACAGACCTGTGCTTCAATGATAGGATGGCTCTTAAGGAACCTAAGAAAAACAATATACTGTACTATAGTATGATTTTTACATATATATATATATATTACATAATAATGTAATGACTATTTTTAACAATAGAAATGTTACTTGATGTTCCATAATCTGAGTGGCATTTTGACAGAGAGAGATAAAGGGAGAGTTTTGTGTGTGTGTGTGTGTGTGTGTGTGTGTGTGTGTGTGTGTGTGTGTGTGTGTGTGTGTGTGTGTGTGTGTGTGTGTGTGTGTGTGTGTGTGTGTGTGTGTGTGTGTGTGTGTGTGTGTGTGTGTGTGTGCGTGCGTGCGCGCACAAGCGAGTGAGAGAACTTGTATTTGCGAGTTCAAACAAGTTCGGTCTAGATCTGGAAATGCTGCAAGATTTATCAACAGAAATAATATGGCCCCAATTACCGCATGCTTTTAATCATAAAATTATTGTTATCGCACTACAGTTAGCGTTTTGGGATAACTTAACATAAATACATAATTTATTATTGTATTGTATTACAACAGATGGAATAGGCTACAATTTGTGCATCAGGGTTTTTTTTTCATGATGTGCTGAGTTCTGCACTCTGCAAACTTTCTGTTCAATCTCAGTGGGAGGTTTTAGATTAGATTAGGGATTATTTTAGATCCTAACAATAAATCAAATGCTCTGAGAAAACAAACCCAGACTCTGTGACTGTTCCAGGGCTCTCAGCCAGCGTTTAGAAAATCTGCAATCATTAACCAATCAGGACAGCTGCAGAGAGAGAGAGAGAGAGAGAGAGAGAGAGAGAGAGAGAGAGAGAGAGAGAGAGAGAGAGAGAGAGAGAGAGAGAGAGAGAGAGAGAGAGAGAGAGAGAGAGAGAGAGAGAGAGAGAGAGAGAGAGAGAGAGAGAGAGAGAGAGAGAGAGAGAGAGAGAGAGAGAGAGAGAGAAATGCCTCATGACGAGCTTGTAGATCAGCTATTGTCGGTGGGCGACACCGCCGTAAGACAAAGTAGGCCTATAAGCTCAAATACTTCCGCCTGCCAAATCAATGTAGGCCATGATGCTTACATTTTCAGCTGCTGCCTGCTGAGAAGAGACAAAACAACACAGTTAACCATTTTCAAAATGTTTTAATTATTAAAAAAAACAAAACAAAATGGTGAAATGGTGAAAATCAACAAAGCTACCTGCAGAAAATGACAAAAACAAACACATATCTTGGGCAGCAACAGGTGCAAACTCATCAAATTTGAGACAATTGAAGACTTTTATTTGCAAAGGGACAGGCAAGTGTGTTGAATTTGGTGATTCGACAAATACAAAATGGAAACAAAACCGCCGTTTTATATGAAGGAGCAAAAGACAAGAAGCTCCAATTCATCACAAGGCAAGGCCGATACATTTCTTTGATTGATTGTTTGACAGTCAAACAATTTCAATATGAATCATATTGAAATGCTCATGGTTTATAAGAAGAACTTTGACACGTCCTCATGCATCATTGTTGACATTCTGTTAGCTGCCTGGCCATATTGAGCTGTCATTAGCCGCAAGCAACTCTTATGTTATTTTTAATATCTGGCATCTAGAGTTGCAATACCAACCCTTGACAGCCCATTCATCCAAACAGAAAAGTCCTATCTGATCGTAATAAACAACGTTAAACTCGCCAACATTACAGCTGTACGGAAAGCTTGGATTATCCTCTCTGTATCTGCCAAGTTTTTGTTTCATAAAAATCCACCGTAGACATGTTATGAGCTACTTTCTATCAATACCTTTCTATCAATTCCGTACAGGTGATAATTTTTTTGTTCAAGTCTGCAAGCGCTCGTTGGAAATCACTCAACGGTCCTGCGAAGCCTACCACCTGTTTCGATATTGCACATAATAAAGGAGGCAGCAGATTTGGGGAGGGCCCATACAATCACTGGCCCAGACTATAGAGTCTATTCACTAGTTTTGGCTAGTTTGTATCTACTGCGGACTGTGTGAGAGAAGCTGTCTGTGCACTTAAAGGTTAATTAACCCTGTTAATGTTAATGAATTGATGCTGAAATATAGGTCTATTCTGTTTGATGAGCACACAGGATGAAAATAACTGCAGGTGACTGAGCCACTATTCATTTCAACGTGTGAAGTGGGCTTTCAATACCAGGGCTGAATTTTGTCCCACTTCAAGTTACAATTTAGGCAATTTAGCAGACGCTCTTAATCGAGAGCAGTAAGCAAGGTAAAAACTAGGTACTTTAAATTGCATTCAAAGCTATAAAACCTAAAATAGCCGATCTACAAGCTCACAAGATCTGTTATAATCGGAATCAAGGCGAAAGTTAATAATCGGTATATTGATTTGAAGTCATATCACCCAGCCCTGCTTTACCCCTGTGCCATCCGAATGCACTGCTTACGTTTTCTAAATGTCTTTTTTGTTGTGACCTTTTTATTACAGCTGCCTCGTCTAAAAAACGTTACTCTTAACCCATTAAGACCGGGAACGCATCTGTGTGTCATTTTAAGATTTCTTTGGGCTATTCAAAAATAACAAATACAAGCTATGAGCTTGTAGATCTGCTATTTTTGGTGCAAATCTTTGAATATATATATGTTTAAAGCGAACATTTTTAACTCAAATCTTTGCTTCTGGGTGTCTCTGGAACAACATATTTTGAGATGGGGGTCCGTGGCCAAATACATATAATTTTGGGGGTCCTTGACATGAAAAAGTTTGAGAACCACTAATTATAGCAACATAATTATGTTTTTTGTTTTTAGGATTTAGAAGACATTTGTAGAATCCCCAGAAGCAAAGATTTTAGTTACAAATAATTGCTTTAAAAACATATATATATTCAAAAATTTGCAAAATGTTCACGATTTTTCAAAGATAGCAGATCTACAAGCTCATAGCGCGGCACTCGGTGCCGCGCTATGAGCTTGTATATCTGCTATTTTTTGAATAGCCAAAGAAATCTAAAAATGACACGGATGCGTTCCCTGTCTTAATGGGTTAAAGATTGATTGATGCCATCTTTGATGCTTGAAATGCTGTACTATAGCGCACATTACTTTCCGGGGACTCATGGGGGGTGCGTCGTATATTGGCCCATTGCAGGTATGTGCAGCAATATTACAACCCATTTGCATTCTAATTTAGTACAAATCCAGCGCTTGTTCAATGGTCCTTAGCAAGACGAATGCACAGGTTTATAATAAACAGGGGACATCAGTATGCAAATGAAGGAAATATTACACCCCGGGAGTCATAAAAACATGACAGTGAAGGTGCGTGCGGTTTGCCGGAGACTTGGAAAAATGGCTGGCAACAACGCCGCTCATTGCCTTACGCAAATGTCATTATAGTCAGATTAGACGGCGAGAGGGAACACGGGTAGTGGTGCATTCACTGGAGTGGATGGCAGCTTGATTGGTTTTGGCATGGGAGTATGTCGCTCGATGTATAATTCGCTGCGCGCCGGTACCGTGCCACCGAAAATCAGTGGTGTAAAGTAACTAAGTACATGTACTGAGGTATTTTTACTTTACTGGAGTATTTACAATTTTCAGTACTTTTGCTTCTACTTCACTACATCTCGGAGGCAAATATTGTACTTTTACTCCACTCAAATTATTTGAAAACTTTAGTTACTAGTTACTTTGCAATTATCAATTATTATATCATAAAACATACATTAACCACTCTAGCCCTATTTTATACCTAGGCTATTTGAAAATAGCCGATCTACAAGCTCACAACGCGTCTCATCGGGACGCGTTGTGAGCTTGTAGATCAGCTATTTTAAAAAAATTTAGTACTTTTACTTTTGGTACTTTACGTACATTTTGATACCAATACTTTTGTACTTTTACTCAAGTACATTTTTAATTCCAGACTTTTACTTGTAACAGAGTATTTCTATACTGCAGTATTGATACTTTTACTTAAGTAGATAAGCTATGTTCGGTAAAATCCGGCTTGTCTGTTGTGGCGGGAGTACAAGCTGATTGCTACGGAGGATGTACATGGCTTTTTAATAATCAGATTTACTGAGCATAAAGCAGCCCTAATTGGTTTTAAATTTCAAACTAATTGGCATTTATGGATAGAAAAGCGGCTCCGACGGGGTGAGGGGGTGGGTGAGTGGGGGTCCCGTAGAGAGGGTGAACTTTCCAGGCGGTGTTTGCTTTCAGAAAGAGTTCGAGTGGCTTGAGCACGCACGCACGGACGCATGCACACACACACACACACACACACACACACACACACACACACACACACACACACACACACACACACACACACACACACACACACACACACACACACACACACACACACACTCACACACCAGTGGCGTGAAGTAACTAAGTACATTTACTCAAGTACTGTACTTAAGTACAATTTTGAGGTAGCCTACTTTTACTTTACTGGAGTATTTCCAATTGTCTATACTGTTACTTCTACTCCTTACATCTCAGAGGCAAATACTGTACTTTTACTCCACCACAAATATTAGAAAACATTAGTTACTTACTAGTTACTTTGCAGATATACATGATTACATTATAAAACATACATTAACCACTTTAGCCCTATTTTATACCAAGGCTATTTGAAAATAGCCGATCCACAAGCTCACGACGCGACGCGTTGTGAGCTTGTATTTTCAAACCTTTTAGTACTTTTACTTTTGGTACTTTAAGTACATTTTGATACCAATACTTTTGTACTTTTACCCAAGTACATTTTGAATTCCGGACATTTACTTGTAATAGAGTATTTTTACATTGCAGTATTGATACTTTTACTTAAGTAAAAAAAATAGTACTATTTCCACCACTGACACACACACACACTCACTCACACACACACGCACACACACACACATACACACACACACACATACACACACACAGAAATGAAATTTTCAACTGTACAGGGCATGCCATGAGAGGGGAAAAAGGTCTCTATTCAAAGAGAAAAGTGGCCATTAAGGTACATTTTCCGCTCTATAAAGAACTTGCTTAATGGACGGCACCTCAGTAAGCCACCGGCATAGAGACAGAGCACTAACCTTAAAGTCAATGGAAACAAAATGCTAACCTTAAAGTCAGAGGTGTGCTAAATGCTATCCTTAAAGTCAATGGAGACGTGTTACATTCTAACCTTAGAGTCAGCGGAGATGAGCTAAATGCTATCCTTAAAGTCAATGGAGACGTGTTACATTCTAACCTTAGAGTCAGTGGAGATGAGCTAAATGCTATCCTTAGAGTCAATGGAGACGCGTTACATTCTAACCTTAGAGTCAGTGGAGATGAGCTAAATGCTATCCTTAAAGTCAATGGAGACGCGTTACATTCTAACCTTAGAGTCAGTGGAGATGAGCTAAATGCTAACCTTAAAGTCAGGACACGAGGCATGGTGGCTTCCTGTTGCATTGTACTCATTGATGAGTGTTATAGGAGGCTGGAAAGACTTTATATCACGAGGAAAGCACTTTTTTTTTTTACCTTTACATCACTGTTCATGAAAATAAATGCAATAACGTAACCTGGACACAGATCACTGCTTGTATTAAGTCTTGTCATCACTGCTCACTTCTGATACATTCATAACCACGGTCCCAGTTGAAAGGAATTGTATAATACAATTTGTATTTGACATTATCCCTAGCGCTAGCGGTGGAAAGTATAACTAAGTACATTTACTCAAGTAGGGCCTACTGTACTTTTTTTGTACAACTTTTCCTTTACTTGAGGGTCAGGGTTTTTGACAAAATATTGTACTTTTTACTCCACTACAATATTTTGACAGCTTTAGTTAGGTTACTAGTCAGTTTGTAGATATAGATTATTATTACGAAACACACATTAACAATTCAAGCCTTATCCGTCCTTTCGAAATAGCCGATCTACAAAACATGAACTTTTACTCAAGTAAAATTTTGAATACAGCACTTTTACTTGTAACAGAGAATGTCTACATTGTGGTATTGCTACTTTTACTTAAGTAGAAACAAATCAGAGAACAAACAGCTGGTGCAGGTAAGGGAACCTAAAGCCCTGGTTGGTTGTTGACGCTGCTTTGATAAATGCCCGTAAAGGGAGTGGCACCACCCGTTTGTGTGTGTGTGTGTGTGTGTGTGTGTGTGTGTGTGTGTGTGTGTGTGTGTGTGTGTGTGTGTGTGTGTGTGTGTGTGTGTGTGTGTGTGTGTGTCATCAATAGCCGTCTTCTGCCTGAAGACGGCTATTGATGACTTTAAACATGACTCAGCCAAGTTCTTTGGTGTTTTCCTGGATTTCCGCGACGTGTTCGGGACACTACCGCACAGCGTCATGCTTTACGCACTGAAGGAAATAAAGTTGCCACAGGAGTACATTAACATCGTGTCGGATGTATATGCAACATCTTACATCCAGGTTATCTGTGGGAATACTTTAACAGATCCCATCTCACTAGATATTGGTATTAAAACCGGGTGCCCCTGGAGTGCCGTCAACTTCATCTTGGCTATCAACCACTGGTTAAAATGGATGCGCCAGTGCGCACCGGAGGGCACAAGATCCCCAAACCCAGTGCAGGGGTATGCCGATGACGTCATGATCGCATCAAGGGAGGAGAGCGTAATCCACTCAATGCTCTCCCACACCGAGGAGTTTATGCTATGGTCAAGATTGGAGGTAAAACATACTAAATGCGCTACTTTCTATGAAAGACGCAGCGGTGGGAATAGGTGGTATAAAGCCAAAAACGACCGCCCCCCTTCCTTCACCATCCAGCAGCAACCCATCCGTGTTTACGCACGACACGAGACATACCCATATCTAGGCCATAACTTCAATGTTGCAGGGGACTGGGAAGAGCAGGTCAGAGAGCTGACTACCGACTATTCTGTCAGACTCGACCTCATTGATACATCTCCTCTACCCATCCTAATGAAATTACAGGCCATCACAGAACTGGCACTCGTCAAGATTCAACATCTGTTTGCAAATGTCCATATACCACAGAACACTCTGGCGGAGATGAACAACAAAACGGTGAGCCTGGTGAGGAAGTGGCTGTGTTTAAATACCCACTCAACTCGCGACATCATCTTCCAGCCCCGCGGGGAAGGTGGACTGGGTGTCCCGAATATCGAGTGGATCTACACTGCCACCAGAACCCAACATCTCCTCAACATGCTCAACAGCGATGACACAACTGTAAGAGAGATGGCCCGACAGTCTCTCCTCACGCACCTGCAGCGACGCAAAATACCACCCGCGGAGGAGAATGACGCGCAATTTCTCGGCTTCAAAATAAAGGAGAATGGAAAATTGGACATCAGAACCCCGGGGTTCGGTGTGCGTTCTGACTGGATGGACCTAAATGACTTGTGCCAGCGCTCTGGACTACAGCTGAAGTGGGCGGCGCACGACGGCTCCGCTGTTGCGCTCAATAACATCACAGACCCGCTCATCAATGCGCGCGCGACCTACGCGTTGGACGACGGCGCGCAACAGGAGCTGTCCGTCAAAACTGCGAGGGCCTCAATATTGACAATGAAGAGAACTCAGAGTGCCCAGCATTGGACTAGTTTAAGCCTGCAAGGAAAACTGGCTCATCTACCCTCTGCAAATCACTCTCTGTCACACTCCATCCTCTCAAACATCACCATTGGAGAGGACATTCTCATATTTACCATCAAGGCCCGCCTACAAGTTCTGCCTACAAAATACAACTTGGCAACCTGGTATCCATCCCAACATGAACCACACTGCATTCACCATCCACATCCTACCCCAAGCAATAAAGAGACAATGGCCCACATCCTCAATGGCTGCAGCTTTTACAAAGGACTGTATATTGCCAGGCACGACCGGCTGGTGGATCTAATTTCCAGAGAAATCAGAGAAGTACAGGACATAACATCTAAAATGTATTTGCACAGCACTGCTCACACAGACTGGTTTGAACATAATTCCACTGATGATAATATTTTCTGTAATATTCCAAATGCTCCAGATATTATTTTCATTAATGAAACAAGTAAATCAGTTGTCATCTTTGAAATAGGCTGTTCTTTTGATCTGTATATGGACATTTGCTTCACATCCAAACTCATGAAATATCAGCCTTTGGTAGAGTGCATCAAGTCACTTGGATATAACTGCCAGTTCATTGTGCTTGTGTTCGGAAGTCTGGGGCATGTCCACAGACTCGCGCTACGTGGACTGCAACTTGGAGGACTGCAGAAGGTCGCTGCAAAAAGACTGGCCAAGTACTGCTCAGTCTCTGCAGTGATCGGCAGCCTCTCTATCTGGAAGAGGCGGTGCTTTGTCTATCCTTGAGTGGACTAACATTTTTTTAATATATATTGTTGCCTGGTGTTAAATTATAATCACTGCTCTGCATGCATATTATCCCACTGTGTTTTAAATATATTGCATACAGTGTCTGGTCATGCCTTCGTTTGAAACCCTCTTCAAAAAATGTTTGGATCTTGTATGCTACTGTATTTATGTAGATCCAAATAAAAGTATTCAAATGTGTGTGTGTGTGTGTGTGTGTGTGTGTGTGTGTGTGTGTGTGTGTGTGTGTGTGTGTGTGTGTGTGTGTGTGTGTGTGTGTGTGTGTGTGTGTGTGTGTGTGTGTGTGTGTGTGTGTGTGTGTGTGTGTGTGTGTGTGTGTGTCACTGCCCTCTGATCTATGGGGGGACTATGGTAATGGTTTATTTTCTTAAACCCTTTGCTCGCCATAACTTACGACAGTGTGAAAGCCTTTACTGCAATCTCATCAATTTGTCGCAGCATTAAAAGTTTGGTCGGAAATCAAAACGGAGGGTAGGGGGGGGACTATGTTGTGACAGGGAGCCAAATCAACGCCTGGTGTGCTATATTTCCCAGCATAGATTTACCCATCACCTCTCTTTCCCCTGTTAAACGGCCATCCTGTAATCACTTAAGCTTATTTTATACTTGGTCGCACGTACGGCAGTGTCACACAAAAGTGGCAAAACAGCAGATCTACACGCGCACAAACGAGCTTGTAGATCTGCTAAATCCGCCATAGGGACACCAAGTTGAAAGTGTTTAAGTCTATCTGTTGGTTTTTATAAATATTGAACCAATGAAAAGAATGGAAGGGATAGTTCACCCCCAAAATGACTTTTTTTCTTATAATTAGTCACCCCATGGAGACTGAATTCATGGATATTTTGTTGTTTTTGTCGCATTCCTATGCCAATAATTTGATGACCGGCAGCAGTTCCCGTAGGAGACACAAAGAGTCTCCTTTGTGTCTCCTACCGGAACCGCTGCCTACCGGTCCACTGCATGGTCATCAAATTATTGGCTTAGGAATGCGAAAAAAAACTAAAACAAATCCATGAAGTCTCAATGGGGTGACTAATCGATAGAAAAAAAGTACTTTTTTGGGTGAACTGTCCCTTTAAGAAGAGCTTGTGACTAAATAACTACATTGGGTCCACTGGAACACATGTGGTTATTATTATTATAATAGTTGTTTTACATTTCCTGAAAAGTAAAGGTTTTGGACAGACAAGCTTTCCACCCGTCAGCGACAATATACACGGTTAGGTGGAACACAGCATGGCGTGCCTTCCTGGGTTACTTTCTAATACGCTCCACCTCCACTTCCTTGGTTGGTTTGTATGATTTAGAAACTATAATGAAGACGTTGAGACAAGCACACCACCCTTAAGGGGCACACTGGGGAGGAAAACAAGGTCACCTTTATTCATGAACGTCCCACTGGCTTCCTTGGGGCAGAAATGTAGTGACGGGTGAGGCTGATGAGTCAGCTAAAAGCAAAAGTTAAAGGAATGTTTCTGTGTTTCCGCTGTTCGAGACATCTTCTTCGTCAGCCTTGCGCATGAAGCATTTTCTCGTGTGTGTGTGTGTGTGTGTGTGTGTGTGTGTGTGTGTGTGTGTGTGTGTGTGTGTGTGTGTGTGTGTGTGTGTGTGTGTGTGTGTGTGCGTGTGCGTGTGTGTTTGTGCGTGCGCGTGTGCGTAGATTGAGAGACGGAGAGAAAGACAGATATAGAGAGTTCTTCCATTTCCAATGTTAATGTTGAAGCTCAGGGTGAGGGAGAACTCCATAATGGATCGTGAGTCTCTCTGCTGTCATTCACAGCCCTTTTCTGCATCACTTATAGCAGTCTGCAGCAGTGGTGTAAAAATGCTCAAATGTTTTACTTAAGTAAAAGTACCAATACTGCAATTTCGAAATACTCTCTGGCTCAACGAGATGACAGAATCCTTACATTTAGAAAGAATCAGATTTATACTCAAAGACAAACTGAAAGATTTTGAAAAGATTTGGAAGCCTTTAGTCTCCTTTCTTAAAGGTTGAAAGGCTAATCCTTGTGGATGACCCGTGTCACACGTAATCTGGGGCAGCACTTCTGGGGAGGGGGAAGGGAGGCGGGAGGGTCCCTTTGTTTTTTGCTTAATTTTGAGTGTATTCTTTTCATGTTACCCGTCTATTTTGTGTATATGTCTGTTTGTTTTTGTTTTAAAAAAAAGGAAGCAATCCATATATATGAACAGAAATGTATAATCCTACCCTGTGCTTCACAATAAAAAAGATTTGAAACAAGTTAAAGTCCAGAATTCAAAATTGACTTGAATAAAAGTACAAACGTATTGACATCAAAATATAATTAAAGTACCATATATTTGAAAATAGCAGATCTACAAACTCACAACGCGTTGCGATGCGACGCGTTGTGATCTTGTAGATCGGCTATTTTCAAATAGCCTATGAATAAAATAGGACTAAAGTGGTTAATGTATGTTTTATAATGTAATAATTTATATCTGCAAAGTAACTAGTAACTAAAGTTTTCAAATAATTGTGGTGGAGTAAAAGTACAATATTTTCCTCTGAGATGTAGTGAGTAGAAGTAAAAGTATTTGATATTGGAAATACTCAAGTACCTCAAAATATTACTTAAGTACAGTACTTAATTAAGTGTATTAGTTACTTTCCACCACTGGTCTGCAGTGGTGGAAGTACTCGTATTTTGTACTGGGATCTGCTTGTGGAGCGGTTGTTCCGTGCATCTCCAGAGGCTTCTAAGCCACCATGGCTATCTTCTTTAACCACTTAAACCCCATTATGGTTGACCGGAGTCTCTCAGGACTCTATACTAGTGTCTTTTCTGTTTTCTGTTATTGCGGGGAAAGCTTTTGCTGAAAATAGCCGATCGACAAGCTCACAACTCGACGCAACGAGTCAGGACCGGAGGACAGCTTTCCTCCTCCGCTCCAGTCCTGTTGGACTCTGGACTCTGGTTTATGATTCACATTACCCCCCTTTGTCTTCCTTCCTCTGGAAATACCCTTCTTTCACACCTACTGTACAGTACTCTTCTTTTGATTCTTTTGTTGTTTGTAGGGTTAGTGTGCACAGTTAAAGTCAATCAAAACCAGAACATTATTGTTGCAACAAAATACAAAAATGCAAGATACAACAGAATATGCCATTTGTAGTTTAAAAAAAGAGAATATTGCATTTGCATTTGCATAAGAACATTTCATTTAAATTTAAAGATCTTTGTGGGCCTGAAACGTAAGTGTTTTATTTTTTTTATTCGCGCATTACTAAAGGCTTTGCCTTTGCTACAGAATGATAAAGAAGAGCTCTTGTCTTACTCAAGTACACAGTACAATTTCCAATTTTCTGTACTTTTACTTCTACTCCACGACATCTCAGAGGCAAATATTGTACTTTTACTCCACTACAATTGTAGTTATTTTGTAGATTTTTATTATTATTACAAAACATACATAAACGTAAAAGTAGCCGATCTACAAGCTCACAATGTGTCGCAAATGCGACCCATTGTGAGCTTTTAGATCTGCTATTTGCAAAATACTTTTTACACATTTTATACATTTGAAAAGTTGTGAAATGGGACATTCTGCACAATGGGTACTTTCTACTTTTGATACCAATACATTTGTACTTTAACTTTTTACCAAATTTGTATTACCGGACTTAAACTTGTAACAGAATTGATGGAGTTAAAACTATATGTTTTGTGGACCAGATTGATATGATCTAGAAATATCGATCTAACCAGTCAAATTAATATAGTGATGTCTTTTTGGGCCTGTACTTCAGTCTTTTAAACATGCTTTCTGTAACTCTACTATACTTTCCCTACCACGGCCACGTAGCTGGCTCCATAGTTGCTATCTGTGCCGGCTCCATATGTTTCCAATCAGTAAAAACATGTCTTGGTCAACGCTTTGTGATTTAATGTCCTAATGACCTGTATCTCTGTACGATGACCTCTCTGTATGACCTGACATCGTCACTAATGTACTCTGTCAGCTGTCACCCTGTCACAGATAAACCTGCCACATGTCCTATGATATCGAAGGAATAACTTGTTTATGGAACCATAAGTTGTACACAAGGATACTATAAGATGAACAACAACTTATTATGATGACACCCTGATGCCTGACAGCTCATCAGATATGATCTGACGTCTGAGGGTCTTAACCAATCGTTAGGATCCACCTCATATCTGATGTCCGGACTCCAACTTGTGTATAAATACTATTGCCTGTATTTGTAACGTTAGTGTGTGATTGTTATTCTTGTCTGTAACTTGTACTGTCTCCGTGTGCACGCTCGGGCAATACAGACTGATCATTTTTGGACGTACCGGTGTCTGACTATCATTTCTTTGGGTGTTGACTGGACGGGTATTGGGGGGTCTTAGTACCAAACCATCTTTTTCCATCTAATTATAAAGTTAAATTAAATAACTTTATCAAGAATATTTCTGCATTGCAGTATTGATACTTTTACTTAAGTAAACAATTTGAGTGCTTTTTTCCACCTCGGGTAGGCAGCAGGCAGCTTACTAATGCAAGATTAGCAGACCTCCCCCGCTCTCTGTGTGTGGGGGCAGACTAGAAGAAGCCTCTGACATTGGGGCTGTTGGGACTTTAGAAATGAGAATTTGGGACTTACAGTAGAAGAGATGCCTTCATATTTTCTGTTCTCTGATCAGCTCTGAAAGATTTATGGACCACAGGGGAGGCCCAGGCCAGACAGCTTGATGATTATATATCTGGGATGATTGTATTTCGTTTTCCTCCCTGGACCTGTTTGCTCTCAATGCAAACTGATGTGCTTTAATACCAGTCTTTCAAAGCTGTGGTTTTCCGTAGTGGGGTCTGGGGTCCCCCAGGGGTCGTTTGAGGGGGTTCCAGGGGTTCCCCAGCAAAATGAGGAACAGCTTAACCACTTAACCCATTAAGACCGGGAACGCATCTGTGAATTTTTTTGATTTATTTGGCTATTCAAAAATAGCAGATCTACAAGCTCATGAGCTTGTAGAAAAATCGTGAAAATGTGTGCAAATATTTGAATATATATATTTATTTATTTGTTTAAAGCGAACATTTTTAACTCAAATCTTTGCTTCTGGGGATTCTACAAATTTCATCTAAATCCTAACAGGATTTTGAAAAAACCTATGTTCCTATATATCAGTGGTTCTCCAACTTTTTCATGTCAAGGACCCCCAAAATGATATGTATATGGCTGCGGACCCCCACCTAAAAATATTTTGTTCCAGGGACCCCCAGAAGCAAAGATTTTAGTTAAAAATTGATATATATATTCAAAGATTTGCACACATTTTCACAACTTTTTTTTTCAGCAATAGACAAAGAAATCTAAAGTGACCCAGACGCGTTCCCGGTCTTAATGCAGCACAATTTTTGTTTTAAAGATTTACTTTTGGGCTTTTTTATGCCTTTATTATAGATAGGATAGTGGGTTCACAGGAAATGGGGAGAGAGAAAGACGGGGAGTGACATGCAGCAAAGGCCGTCAGGATCGGGACTCGAACCGGCGGCGCGCTGTCAGGCTACTATGGAGCCTAGGTGCCTAGACTGCTACGCCAGCGGCCCGTGCTTAAGCACAATTTTTAATAGGGGTGCTGTTTCATTATAATTTCTTCCCAAAATCTTTCAAAATTCTTCGAAAATATGTATATAAAAAGGGCTAAAATTGCTAATCTACAAGCTCAGTCAAGTGTCACTAAAAATAAGCTCACTCAAAATAATATAGTAGACTGGTGCCCACTCAAGTCAGGAATGCTTGTATTGTAGCTATTTCCCCTATTTAAAACATATTTTGAAAGTATAAAACTATCAAATATGTCAGTCATTTCTTTATGTAAGTTATATGTCATATATCTGCCCTGTGCAATCCTTGTTTACAAAGCCTAAAAGCCAAAGAGAAATGTAATTTTTTATGTTCATGTTATGTCCATTTCGATGCCAATACTTGTATACATTTTGAATTCAGGACATTTACTCGCAACAGAGTATTTCTCTATTGCAGTATTGATACTTTTACTTAAGTAAAACACGTCAGTACGTTTTTCCACCACTGCTGGTCAGTGCGTCATGCTCTGAGTGCTTCCCCTGGGGGCTCCATCACACAGCCTTCCTGGGGTTCAACCATCCAAGCACCCGTCCTACCTCATGCTCCATTACAATACGACATGAGGTTGTAAGGCTCACAGTGAGCGATGGCAGCTGGGTTCCAGCTAGGTCTATTAACCTCAAAACGGGCCAAGAAACAGCACAGCTCCTCTGCCAGCGAGGCGTCTGACTGTGTTGAGTACAGCTCTGTATTGCTCTATTATAATCCACTACACCAGGGGTCTTTTTTGTCAGGCCAAGGACCCCCTAGCTGAGAGAGAGATGAAGCAGGGACCACCCACTACAGTACATTGCGTACAATTGTGTTGCAGATCAAACTTTTTCATAGATAGCTTCATTGACTATCATCAGTGTTCATCAAATTAATGTTTTTTCGTTCATTTCAGACATTTAACCACTTAAACCTTCAATACTTAGTACTTCATTTGCTCCTTTTCCCCCCCTACACCAAACCTCTTTGCCAAAAATAGCAGATCTACAAGCTGCTGTCAGCTTGTACAGTAGATCTGCTATTTTCGGCTAATGCTCCTCAGAATAGAGATGCTAGGGTTCAAGTGTTTAAAAAAAAAAAAAAATCCTATCACAAAGATTTGGCCGACACCCTATAGTAGCCCTGAGGACCCCCTGGGGGTCCCGGACCCCCTGTTGAAGACCCCTGCACTACACTATTTAATACAATAGAGTGTTATTTGATACAATAACTCTCTGTTGTAACATTCACAATAACACTATTTGATACAATACAGTGTTATTCGATAAACTACATTTGAAACCACAGAAGCAGACATGACTGAACCTCGGTTTAATTACACCTAAGAGAAGTGAGTTAAAGGGATAGTTCACCCAAGAAATTACTTATTTTTGGGGGCACGGTGGCACAGTCGGTAGTGCTGTCGCCTCACAGCTAGAAGGTCCTGGGTTCGATTCCCGCAGGGGACGCTGTGGGCGCTGGGGGTGTGTTCTCTCCTCCGTGTCATCAGTGCCCATACCCTAAGTGGGGTTGGCGAAAGGGCCTTTCTGTGTGGAGTTTGCATGTTCACCCCGTGTCTCCTAGGGTAGGTACCCTCACAAAAAACATGCAGTAATCCTGGTCACTATACTGCCTCCCCGTGGCCAGCCGGGGCGCCTGATGGAGGGGATAACGTGGTTGGAATAACGTGGTTGGAATAACGTGTTCCTTCCACGCGCTACGTCCAACCAGGGAAACTCTCCCCTGTCAGGTGACAAGAAGGTCAGTTGACTCTCATGCATTGAAGGAGGCATGAGCTCGGCCCTGGCCTCCCTAGGTTGGCAGAGGGAAGGTAGTGCCCAGGATTACATAGACAATTGGCACTGGGTGTAAAAAATAGGGTTACAAAATCGTGGGATAAAAATGTAAAGTAAAAAAAAAAGAAATTACTTATTTTCTATCAATTACACACCCCATGAAGCCTTGAATTCATGGAGATTGTTTAGTTTTTGTCGCATTCCTAAGCCAATAATTTGATGAAAATTTCAAGGACCCCCAGTTTGACATGCATTAGGCTATACGGACCCCCATTTAACGGCATTTCTATCTCTGGGACCCCAATTTATATTGTAAATTCAATGTTGATTTAACTCTGAGAGTGTACAAATGGAATGGGTCTATTTGGTTCCTTTTGTACACTCTCTGAGTGACAGACACATAAGGATCCATTTGGTTACTAACTATCCATCATTTAGCTGGGGACCCCTGGAACTCCCTCAAGGACCCCTGGGGGTCCCCGGACCCCACTTTGAGAACCAATGCTTTAAGTGATATATTTTTCGGTTAAAACATATTTTTTTTGTAAAAAGGTTCTATATTGTGATAGTAATCATTGCTATAGTTTGTTCAGTAGCAGGGTTCTCCCATCTCTCCAGCTCTCTCTTTATTACAACAGAAAATACATTTGTACACTCTCAGAGTTGATTTTACCGTGATAGTATATGTGCCACCATGACAGGGCTCGTATACACTCTCTTCCCACAGCATTTAGATTACATTACTGGCCTGATGATCCATTCTGCTGAGGCCATAACAAACGCTGACTCAGGTGGCAGAGACATCAACACCAGAATCACCACTACAATTCAAACCTTCCATCGTATTATTATTGTGTTGACGCCCACATTTTACTTTGAAGGAAGTTCAGGACCGTCAGCGCGATGTGATGACCTCGCATTTAAAGCCTTAAATCCTTCAGCTTATATCTGACCTTAAAAAAGTATTTCACTCCTGACGCTCTCTCTGCCTCTCCCCTCAGGCGCAGAGGGAGGGATACATGGGGAAAGAAACCATTTCATTTCAACGGTGGAATTATGTTTAAATTGGCTCACCTAGAAAATGCCACATTGTGGCCTTTGCAAAAGGTATTTGACCGAAATTCATGTTATTCAGCTGAATCTGATCTCTGGCATTTTGTCTTTGGCGAAACTCGATGCACTATAAAACATTACTTTTAAGCAGTATATCATACCTGGACTAAATTACACCAATTCCTAAAGCAATTTCAAAAAAGTTTTGAAAGTCAATTTGTCTCATTCTACCCGTTAATGGTGTAAATGTGAACACCATTATGTTGAACAAAAACTCATGCATTTGTCATGTCAGCATGACATATGATCCACTTTACATTGAGGTGATGACAGCACTGTCACTTACACTGTGTTACATGAGGATCTGTGTGTCATCATGTCCCTTTTTAACCACATGAACCCTAGCGTCCATATTCTGGGGAGAACAGTTGGAAGAAAAGTATATTTGGTACAGTACGTTTCAACAACGAGGCAATTTTTTGTGCTTTAAATGTAAAACGTTAAGCAAAACAAACACGTTATAGCAGGACAGAAAAAGTAAAAGAAAAGAAAAAAACACTTTTTTTCAAAAGGCTTTTCAAGACTACAGTATAGATCTGTGCGATTGATTTTTTTTTAAATGTATTTTTATAGCCCATAGCCCAGCCGGTTTGCAGAAGCTCAGGTCTGGCTTCTACTTCTCCTGCTTTAGTGACGAGCAGGGCATCATGGCTGACCTGCACCTTCAGGTCACTAAAACCCACAAATCCCCAGAACAAAATAAACAATTCCACAGGATGTGACTTCTGTGTCTCCAGTTGAAGCTACATTATGTTGGCTTCTCTCTCCTGACTCACTTCTAACAACAGGCACTGCTTCTGAACCAATGGTGCCCAACTGGATACTGATGTTATTTGGGGGATGAATTCCACAAGTAATATCCGTATACCGGCATAGACCGGATCAGACTAGTCCGTTCAGGAAAGCCAGCAGGTTAAGTGAACTTCTACTTTCCCCCATTCTATGAGGTCTTATTCTGTGTTGTCTCATCCGATAAGTATACTATATATTTTTTATTATAAGGTTGTTATATTCTGACTCTATTCTGACTTATTATTGTAACGCTCTCTCTCTATCTCCCTCTGTTGCTCTGTCTCACTATGTCTGTCTGTCTGTCTGTCTCTCTCTCTCTCTCTCTCTCTCTCTCTCTCTCTCTCTCCTTAGACTTTGATTTCTTCAGCTTCGCACTCTGCCGTCTCATTTTGAAATGTGATCCTCTCTCTCTCTCTCTCTCTCTCTCTCTCTCTCTCTCTCGCTGCGACTTCATAAACACGCCTCAGTGCCTCCCGGCCAGGAATAGCACAACAGCGAAGCACAAAAAAAAAAAACATCCAGCACAAAGCACAGGCAGTCACACTCCAGGAACTTGTACTTTTATCCGTGTAATTATGTCATTCACACTAATAATTTACTGTTCGGGAGCAGTGGAGAGGAAAGGGAAGGCGTGATGATGCCGCCACATTGACGACACGAGCGCGCTACACTTCACTGTGTGCAGCAGTATAGATGTTATTGTTAGATGCGTGGTTCCATAACCCTGACCTCTTTATCGCTGTCTTTAGTTTAGTCATATATCTATCAGTGGTTCTCAACCTTTTCAGGCCTTGACCCCCAAAATAATCTTATTGGAACTGGGGACCCCCCCAAAATTATCATATTTGAACCGGGGACCCCCCCAAAATAATCATATTGGAACTGGGGACCCCCTCCACCCTGACAAGAACTTGGAATTGTGGGAGTTGAAGCATTAGGCTACATTTTGTTTGATTCAGCTCCACAGATAGTTATTGTGAAAATAGCTGAACTACAAGTTCGTGCGAGGCGTTGTGAGTTTGTAGATCGGCTATTTTCACAATGTTTGCCTCTTTCTTATGTAATTTTTTGAAAATGTGGCCAATTTGGTATTAAAAAGGTCTTAAAAGCAATTCAATTGTAACTTTAGAAATGTGCAGATACCCTGTATACACTTATACTGCATGTTGGTTTGTTTACTGTTGAGTGAGAAAACAATGTTGCACATTAAGCTAATCATCTGGCCAACCCCTCAAAATAATTTGGGGGACCCCCCTGGGGGTCCCGACCCACAGGTTGAGAACCACTGACCTATATAGTACTGTGCAGTACCACATTTGGACACCATGCAAAGTCCCAGTGGCATACAATGGAGTGGGCTTGTTCTTCTGCAGTATACAAATGGAACCAAATGGACCCTAACGGGTCCATTTGGTTCCATTTGTATACTGTCAGAGTTAAATTAACATACATTTTACAATATAAATTGGGGTCCCAAAGATAGAAATGTCATTAAATGGGGGTCCGTAGTCTAATGCATGTCAAACTGGGGGTCCTTGAAATTAAAATGGTTGAGAATCGCTATAGATCTGTAAAAATCTTCCCTTATGGGGGTCCCTGGCATGTCTTTTCAAGTGGGGGTCCTCCGGCTATTAAGTGTCAATTTGGGGGTCCTTGACACGAAAAAGTTTTAGAACCACTGGTTTAGACAGATGCTAGGTTCATGGTGGTTAGTACAGTACCTTGCTTATTGTAAGTCGCTGGTAAGAGCGTCAGCTAAATACCTAAAATTATACATTGTAAGTTGTAAGCAGTGTTCATGTATCACACATCCACCAGCAGGACGAAAAGAGAACATGAACCTGTCTTTAGTTTGGACAGGGAGAGTCACCATTTAGTAATAATGCACCTTTACACAATTCCCTTTAGTGTACAAATATATTGCCCCCCGCTTCAATTGTTATAGTGAAATAATACACGAGCCAAGTGGAAATTGTTTTAGTCTTAGCCTTAAATACATATACTTTGCACCTTTTGTACCTGTTTCGCACCTCTGTTTGTTATTTATGTTTTATGCTCTGTTTTCCCTGTATTACACAAGGGGGGAAAAGGGTAATGTAATGTACTCCACTGTCTGCCTGTTTTTGTTTTGTGCTTTTTGTGGGGACTGTGGATGTAAAATAGCATCTTTGCTAAATCCGGTGTATTTTTGTTGCACATTAATATGTGGTGTCCGGTCTAAATAAACAAATAAAGTAAAGTATTTTAGTACAGCCCGACCGGTCTGACCAATATATCGGTCATGCTTTTTTGACGACATCGGTATCAGCAGTAATTTTTAATCACTTTTAACCTTTCCAGCCCTATATTTTGGCCATGTCATTCTTGGTGAAAATATTCAAATGTTTTCAGAACAAATAAAAAAATAACAGATCTACAAGTTCACAACGTGTCGCATTTCCGGCACGTGAGCTTGTACAGTAGATATGCTATTTTTTAAAAATGTGTTAATAGGTGTTTAAATAAAATCATAGTTTAATGTTCTCAAATGTATGTTTTTAACCCATTAAGACTGGGAACGCGTCTGTGTAGATTTCTTTGGGCTATTCAAAAATAGCAGATATACAAGCTCGTAGTGCGGCACAGAGTGCCGCACTACGAGCTTGTAGATCTGCTATTATTTGAAAAATCGTGAAAATCTTTGAATATATATATATATATGTTTAAAGCGAACATTTGTAACTCAAATCTTTGCTTCTGGGGTGGTCCCTCGACCAACATATTTTGAGATGGGGTTCCGCGGCCAAATACATATCATTTTGTGGGTCCTTGACATGAAAAAGTTTGAGGACCACTGATGTATTAACATCAAAAAACAGTTAAGATTCAGAAGACATTCTGTAGAATTGGCCTCAGGCCTTAATGGGTTAATCTCCGGCTCTAACTCAAATGTCAACTAATGGAAGTCTTCTCCGGCGCTCGGCGACCTTGAGCGACCTTGAGCGCCATCATTAGCCGAGCTCAGCCTGTGTGGATGAGACAAACAGTACGTGAGGTCAAGCTGCAATCGACCGCATGCCGTCAAACAGAGGCTGTGGTTCAGAGGTTATTCTGAGGTGTATTATTCCACCTGAGACTTTGATCCACTCCCTTGACGAAGTCCAAATGCAAGAGGATTAACACTGGAAGTCAATAAATCAATAATTTGTGGACGTTTTAATCTTCCCCTCAAGTTCGTCTTGCCAGGAAAAATAGCATGTGATTCAATGGATTTCTGTTTATGCATGGCTGTCTTATTATTTTGTAGGTATTATTATTAGGTAGAGATAGAGGATCTCTTTTTCGAGGTAGCCCTGTCCAAGATAGCAAAGTTGCAATAACATATTAAAACAATAACATAAAATAAACTTCAGTACGGGTTTAATGTCCTGCGATATATTTAGATCAGCGAAGTGATTGCATTTTTGTCTAATGACATACCCAAAATATGGACACCGTAAGTATAACATGAGGGTCTGTGTAATTTCCCCTTTTAACCACTCCACGGCACTGTAATGTGGGAGGGGGGTATTTGTCACTTAAAGGGACTACACCATGAATTTTACCTTTTCCTACTTTTTTGTGTGTTTTTGTTCTCCCCTACCTACCTTCTATCCCAAAAACCAGACCCAGAATGAAGTCTGGGTCTGGGGGTCGAAATCTGAATGGCCGGGCTTCGCACGACGTGTGTCCCTTCTATGCCCATGTATGGACAGACTTTTTTGGGGGACAGAATTTTTTTGGGCTGGGGCCGGAGGACAAAGTGACAGACTTTTTTTTGGCTGGGGCCGGAGGACAAAGTGACCATGCCCATGTATGGACGAAACAGGTACAAAGCCTCATGTAAGCCCGACCCCTTGGGTCTGGCAAATACCCCAGTTTGAACACTCAGGCTTTCACAGCATATCTGGGGTTTTCTGTAAATTGGTCTCAAAACAGACCAAACTGATTTTCACCCAAAAGTGACGTCACTAGCGGTACAATCCCTCCCGTTTTTTCAGTTCCAACTAAAAAAAAATATATATATATATATATATATTTTATTTTTTATTTTATTTTATTATTATTATTATTTTTACTTTTTCCACACAGAACCAGGAGATAACATGCATACAAACTGGCTCAATAGCGCCCCGTGCCAAACATGACAATGTGGTATTGCAGGTGAAAGTGCTTTTTAAGCCAGAGAGAAGTTAGTTGGAATGAGTATATCTGAGGCTTGATTTAGGCTCAAACCTTTTGAAAAACGTTTGAGGGACGTAAACAATATGATTTTTTTAATTCATGGTGTAGATCCTTTAACTGTACATTTGCCTGTATGGCTTGCACATATAACTGTCCTCTGCATTTAACCCATCTTAACTATTAGCTATTAATATAGCAGTGTGTTCTATTAATACAATACCCGGGGAGCAGTTAGGGGTTAAGTGCCTTGCTCATGGAGCACTTCTGACCAGGGCCGGGTGGGCCGAACCAGTGACCTTTCCGATTCCCAGACCACCTCTCTACACATCCAGCCATATGGCGGTGTAATGTAAATACGTACATTGACAGAAATTCTGGCAGATTGAACATTATCACTGCTGATCCCACTGAAAGCCTGTTCACACGCCCTGACCTTTCTAGAACACCTGCAAAAGTAAAGGTTAAGGAACAAATAAACCTCTGGGACCAAATAGCGCACGCGTGCGCACTCGCGCGCGCGCACACACACACACACACGCACGCACGCACGCACGCACGCACGCACGCACGCACGCACGCACGCACGCACGCACGCACGCACGCACGCACGCACGCACGCACGCACACGCACACGCACACGCACACACACGCACACGCACACACACAAATGAGTGAATGGAACAAAACACAGAAAAGCAACACACCGTGACCACTGTTCTTGTGAGTCAAACCGTTTTCATCCCCATTCAGGCCTAATAGATCATTTGCTTACCCCTTCTCCATGGACGAAAGCGGAAGGTGTAAAATGGGTCTAATAATTGCAATCATACTCATCATCATCATCATCTGTGGTTTAAAAGGGTGCTAATGTCTTTCAGGTGTGTCACACTCAGCCGGAAGCGGCAGGTCTCCAATAAATTGTCTGACCCCCTGTATACCGACTCACGCTCCTCGGACGGCATACTGATGCAATCACTGAGCAAAATGCCAAACTGACCGGGCAAATGATGCATGAACAATGGTCCTTTTTTCTACCTTTTCTGCTCATTCTGTTTGGCTGGAGCCTCGGCCCTCGGCCCGGTGACCTTCAAAGGACGGAGCTCAGAGTCGACACGTATACAGAGCTCAGCCTGGAGGCTTCGCTCGCCGCGTTTGAGCGTGAAGGTTAATCCATTTAGACCTAGAAAGCATCTTTCTCACATCATCTCACCGGAAAGTTTGTTTAAATCTTTGAATATATACTTTTTAAAGCGAGCATTTGTCACTCAGATCTTTGCTTCTGGGGGATTCTATAAATGTCTTCTAAATCCTAACAGTTAAAAAAAATTTTTTTTGCCATAATCAGCGGTTCTCAAACTTTTTTCATGTCAAGGACCACCCAAAATGATACGTATTTGGCCGCGGACCCCCATCTCAAAATATGTTGTTCCAGGGACCCCCATGAAGCAAAGATTTGAGTTAAAAATGTTCGCTTAAAAAAAAAATATATATATATATTCAAAGATTTGCACACATTTTCAAGATTTTTTGAAAAAAATAGCAGATCTACAAGCTCATAGCACGGCACTCGGTGCCGCGCTATGAGCTTGTAGATCTGCTATTTTTGAATCGCCCCAAAGTATAAAATAATGGTTTAAGTGGGTTACACACAGATGCGTTTCCCGGTTTTAACGGGTTAAAAGGTCGGCGATGAATCAGAGGCTTTGCCGCGTCGGCGAGTCACGTCTCGGAACACCTGGTGTGCCCCGGCGCCGCGGGAGGCTTAGATGGGCTCGCTGAAAATCCCCCCCACAGGTCACTGTAATCAGTCCCAGGCGACGTGGACGAGGAGCTCTTCATGTCTTAAGAACTCGTCTCGCTAGTTTTGCGGCGGGCTTTGAGGGTCCAGGCAGTGTGTGACCTCTTACAGTCGCTTTTCCCTCGCCTTCTGCAGTTGTCAGATTGGATACTTACGGTCAGTGGTGTAAAGTGACTAAGTACATTTACTCAGGTACCGTACTTAAGTACACTTGTGAGAAATCTTTACTTTAATTGAGTATTTCCAATTTGCAGTACTTTTACTTCTACTCCATAGCCTACATCTTAGAGACACATATTGTACTTTTTACTCCACTACAATTATTAAAACATTTTAGTTACTAGTTGCTCTGTCGATTTTGATTATTATTACAAAACATACATTAACCACTTCAGCCCTATGTACATTTCGGCCATTTGAAAATAGCAGATCTATACAAGCTTCACTTTTGGTACTTTAAAGTATATTTTGATGCCAATACTTTTGTACTTTTCCTCAAGTTCATCTTGAATTCCGGACTTTTACATGTAACAGAGTATTTCTACATTGCAGTATTGATACTTTTACAAACATTAAAACATTTGAGTACTTTTTTCCACCACTGCTTACGGTAAGTAATGTACCTAAAAAATATCACAATATAAAAATACTCTCTTACATACTAAGTCCTCTATTCACAATTTGAATGGACTAACTAAAAATACTGATTATGCTGAACGTTGCAGGTTTTTTCAAAATGCATTTTGTCCATTTTTAAAGAATAGCTGATCTACAAGATTGGCTATTTTTAAGTTGTCAGATTGGATACTTACGGTCAGTGGTGTAAAGTGACTAAGTACATTTACTCAGGTACCGTACTTAAGTACACTTGTGAGAAATCTTTACTTTAATTGAGTATTTCCAATTTGCAGTACTTTTACTTCTACTCCATAGCCTACATCTTAGAGACACATATTGTACTTTTTACTCCACTACAATTATTAAAACATTTTAGTTACTAGTTGCTCTGTCGATTTTGATTATTATTACAAAACATACATTAACCACTTCAGCCCTATGTACATTTCGGCCATTTGAAAATAGCAGATCTATACAAGCTTCACTTTTGGTACTTTAAAGTATATTTTGATGCCAATACTTTTGTACTTTTCCTCAAGTTCATCTTGAATTCCGGACTTTTACATGTAACAGAGTATTTCTACATTGCAGTATTGATACTTTTACAAACATTAAAACATTTGAGTACTTTTTTCCACCACTGCTTACGGTAAGTAATGTACCTAAAAAATATCACAATATAAAAATACTCTCTTACATACTAAGTCCTCTATTCACAATTTGAATGGACTAACTAAAAATACTGATTATGCTGAACGTTGCAGGTTTTTTCAAAATGCATTTTGTCCATTTTTAAAGAATAGCTGATCTACAAGATTGGCTATTTTTAATAGCTATACAAGTATAAAATAGGGCTTTACTGTGTAATGTATGTTTTGTAATCATCAAAATCTACAAAGTAACTTGTAACTAACATTTTCAAATAACTGTGGAGGAGTAAAAAGCAAAATATTAGTCTCTGTGATGTGGTGGACTAGAATGTTTAAAGTATAAAAAAATGGAAATACTCAAGTAAATGTATGAGAACATTGAGTAATACTTGAGTAAAGGTGATTAGTTACTTTCCACCACCGCTTTTGTGGTGAGCTTTGAGGGGTCCAGGGCGCTGTATAACCTCTTTACACTCCTTTGATGAGAGCGCTGCTTCGGAGTGAAGCCGCCGTTCCGCTTTGCCGCAGTCGAGGCGTCTGTTAATTTCCTGTCGGAGCCAGGCGAGGGTCTCGCGGCTCGCTGATAATGTCACATGAGTCGCTGAGCAGCGTCAGTCGGGGGCCATTAAGGTGCCCGGCGTCTCTAAATGACATTATTTCCTGCAGCCTCTTTGGCCTCATGGGAGTTTATATGAAGCCTTGTGGTTGCCAGTTAAATGTCAGAGATCAGAGGATTAAACAGCTTTTCTCATCAACACTGGTGACTGGTCCCCCAGAGAGAGACCATAGAGCTTCCTCCTGTTCCTTGTCAGCGTCACTGCCAGAAAATGAAGGCCCCGTTTAGGGCCAACGCCTGTGACTGTCAGACTCGTCCCCAGCGAAAGGCACGTTGGCAGCGTTGCCAAGTCTGCTTGTTATAAGCGACCTTGGGCTTGTTTTCCTGTGAAGTTGCTTGTAAATATTTGAAGTTGCGGGTTGCGCTTTTTTGGGGCTTGTTTCTAAAGCGTATAGATGCTTATTTGGGTTTACTTCGGTTTCACCACTTTAAAACTATAGGTTATTTGAAAATAGGCAATCTACAAGCATCGCAACGCTTTGTTAGCTTGTAGATCTGCTATTTTCAACACTTGTATGGGGATCCCTGACACAAAATATTTTCAGATGGGGGCCCGTGGCCAAATATATATTTTGGGGTCCTTGAACCACTGATCTACAAAAAAATTAGAAAATAAAGTTTGACTGAACTGCATACAGTCACATGTTTTCATAAGATCTGGTTGCTGGTTTCTCACGCAAAATCTGGCAACGCTCTTCGTGTTGGCGTTCAGCTGCTGCTGTGCCATATGTTAGCCTACAAAACGCAGGCAAACGCACGGCACTGAGCGCCGGTTTGTCTCCAGCCCATGGGGAAAGGAATGGGAAGGCGATGGGAAATGGGTTCCTGCACGTTGTCACCGGCATATGGCTCCTGTCGCGTGTGTGATGTCTTCCATTGTCACCGGGTTGTTTGTGTGCCACGCTGTGTAAAAGGACGCAGGGTGCTGCTTTGTTTTGCACACAGACTGCGCTTCAATGCAGTGAGACTGATTAAAAGCCGCCATAATGGACTCTTCTAAAGTGATGCCTTTAACTCCACTCTGCTTGATGTGTCGTGCGTGTGTGTGTGTGTGTGTGTGTGTGTGTGTGTGTGTGTGTGTGTGTGTGTGTGTGTGTGCGTGTGCGTGTGCATGTGTGTGTGTGTGCGTGCATGGTTTTAGACGTCATTGCTATAATACAATAATTTATTTTCTTTTTTAGTGCAGCGATGATTTCCCAATGGGTTGTCAAACTGGGGGCCTCGGCCTCCAGGGGGCGTCAGGGTTCCAATTGGAAAGGAGATTATTTGACTTTGTTTTGCTTTGTTTTATTCAAATTCATAAGACTATTGTGCCAGTGTAACCACATTGAATAAGGCGTCCATATGTTGGGCATGTCATTAGATCGCAGAGCTTGTAGATCTACTATTTCCACTGTTATGTCCTTTTAAACAAAGCCTTTTTCGGAGGGCTGCGGCCAGATTTGAGGGTCCTTGGCATTGAATAGTTTGGAAACCCCCTCTTACTGTATATCCAAAACCAGATTAAAGCACAGTCTGTGAATGTACAGACACATACAGCCTGTTGTGTTCCGACTAAAACATCTTTGTGAGAGTGATTGTCGGCACGCTAGCTCTGCGCGGGGGCCGCCCATTAGTCCGACATCTCCAACAGTTAAGTGAGTTGGAGCACCATATTAATCCATCTCGACCGGGAACGCATCTGTGTCATTTTAAGATTTCTTTGGATTTTTCAAAAATAGCAGATATACAAGCTCATAGCGCTCACAAGCTCATAGCTCATAGCGCTCATAGCGCGGCACCAAGTGCCGCGCTATGAGCTTGTAGATCTGCTATTTTTGAAAAATCGTGAAAATGTGTGCAAATCTTTGAATGTATTATTTTTTTAAAGCTAACATTTTAACGCAAATCTTTGCCTCTGGGGGATTCTACAAATGTCTTCTAAATCCTCACAGTTTTTTGGGCCTCAAACTTTTTTCATGCCAAGGACCATCCAAAATGATATGTATTTGGTATTTAGACCCCCATCTCAAAATATTTTGTTCCAGGGACCCCCCCAGAAGCAAGCATAAAAATGTTCGCTTAAAAAATATATATATTCAAAGATTTTATATAAAAAACAAATAGCAGATATACAAGCTCATAGCGCGTGTGCATTCGGTGCCGAGCTTGTACTGTATATCTGCTATTTTTTAATTGCCAAAGAAATCTTAAAATGACACGGATTCTTTCCCGGTCTTAATGGGTTAACTGGATTTAGTTTCATGTGCCAACGCACCTAAGGAGTTTAGTTTATAATTATCACTGCAGAACGGTGTAAGATGTTATTTGAAGACGCGCCTGAACCAAGCGATACCACCAGAACCCATGCTGAGGTTGAGGGTTACATTATTATTTTCTCGGCATACGAGCGTTAATCTCTGCAAGTCGTATGTCTGCAGACAAGACGAGTCGACTTCATCTCCCCACAGAGAGACGAGCCGTGTACTAGCCTGACTCCGAGAGTCAAGTGTTAAGTCTCTCTACAAGCAGCGCAGACAAGTTCATCTCAGCATAATTACTGGGCCTGCTCAGGTATCCCGTCGACATTTGTCACCGCAGTATCCAGCATTAACTGACGAGATTAATTTGTCACGTTTCTTGGGTTGCATTATTTCCCCCATACAGCATACGCTTCTGTATATACTGATGTAATTCTTCCAGTTCAGCAGAGGGGTGTGGCCAGTGGCGTAACTGAGGGGCAGCAAGTGATGCGGTGCGGGGGGGCCACCAGCAGGGGGGGCCCCGCCTGCACTGATACAAATATTTTTACAGCAAAAAAAAAGAAAAAAGTTGATTTATATTGGTCAAATAGAACCGAATTAGACCCGAATTAGACCAGAATTTTTTTACAGATCTACAAGCTGTGAGCTTGTAGATCTGCTATTTTAAAAAACAATCTTGAAATAAAATGTGGAATATTTGGAATATTTTTTTTTAACATTCTAACAACACACATCTGTTACGGGGCTCCATGGCACAGAACATTTTTCAGATTGGGGTTAGGGACATATACATTCATTTGGGGGTCCATGACATGAAAATATCTGAGAACCACTGATTTAAATAATAATTTAAAAAGCTTGTAAGCAATTGAAGCTTGGAAGTAAGCCCAAATAAGCAACTAAACTTTAGAAACAAGCCCGAAAAAACGCAACCCGCAATATCTACAAGCAACTTTACAGGGGGGAAAAAGCCCAAAGTCGCTTATAATAAGCGGACATGGCAACATATCTCGGCCTCCCTGCCTTATTTGTGTGAGTGGCTCCTGTGTTACTTGTTAGATAACATCATTTAGCAGACTGCACCCCAGACAGCACCACTCTCGTTTGGACTGGGCACCTTTTGGCAGACACATTTAGCTCCTCTGCACCCGACTCTGCTCAACTTAAACTGTGGGCCATTCCGATCTCCATTAAGGGAATCGCTTCCTAATGAACCCTCCTTCCTGGGGAGGAAGTGATTAATAGAAGTGTCCGTCCTAGATTGCATTAACCCCCGCGGAACCGTGCCTCAGTGTCAGGGCCTGCGTGTGAAATGGGACCCACCCGGGGAATACAAAGAGAGCACAGCACTAGCATGCTAACTATCATTCTTTCTCACAAAGACAGCACAGCGCTAGCATGCTAACTATCATTCTTTCTCACAAAGAGAGCACAGCGCTAGCATGCTAACTATCATTCTTTCTCACAAAGACAGCACAGCGCTAGCATGCTAACAATCATTCGTTCTCACAAAGACAGCACAGCGCTAGCATCAGTGGTGGAAAAAGTACAGATATTTTACTTAAGGAAAAGTACCAATAGGGGAGAACGGGGTAAGATGAACCTCTGGGTAAGTTGAACCACCCCCTGTATCTTTAAAACTATACACATGAGTTGTCATGTGACCTTAGAATCAGGACACACCCATCATTTCCACCTGGCTGTGAAGTTGAGAGACACATGGGCAAAGTGATAAGCATATTTCTACACAAAAAAGTGTTTTTTGCTGGTCAAAGTAAATGTTTTACTTTTCTGGTATAATGATTTTTATTTTAAAGCAAATGTACCCAGGTCGAAACTTATATATCATGCATGTTGGTTATATTCCAATGTATAAAACCATGTGAATAATTTAGCTAAAGATTAGCCTGAAGCATTAAGCTAGCCAGGTTAAGTCAAAATGGTGGCCATGGGGCAAGATGAACCAAATGCCATGGGGTAAATTGAGCCAATTATCCTAATATTAATCACTATTCATATTTTTTAATTATGTCTTTGCTTCTCAAATTATGCCGTATGACCTTTCATTTGGATGAATACACTCATTTAAGAGAAGTTTTCAATATTGTATTAACAATTGCAAATATTAAAAGGTTCTGAATAAGAAACTTTATTTGATTGGTTTTATATTGTTTAAATACCATTAAGAAAATAAATAAGACTATTTGCAAAAGGGAAATGTGTTATTAAATTATTCTTGATACGTGAATACATTATTTGGTCAAGTTTAAACTTGAAAATGCAAAATATCATATGGGTAAATTTACCCCTTGACTAGGATCAACTTACCCCTTACCTGGGGCAGGTTGAACCACATGACCACTTTTTTTTTGAGAACCCATATTTTTACAACCATTTGTCATAGATGCACACTCATTATTTCAATTGATAGAAGACATCTTGAAGTTTTAGTAGATGTTTAGATTTTACTTCCATCTAATTTTTCCTTGTCAACATAAGTAAAAAGTGGTTCATCTTACCCCGTTCTCCCCTACCACTGTATAAAAATACTCTGGTACAAGTCAAAGTCCTGTGTTCAAAATGTTACCTGAGTAAAAGTACAAAAGTATTGGCATTAAAATATACTTACCAAAAGTAAAAGTACTAAAATGTTTGAAAATAGCAGATCTACAAGCTCACAACGTGTCGCGTTGTGAGCTTGTAATGTCCTTAAAGTAGCACTAAATAGGTTTAATCTAAAAATAGAGAAATTTACCCTTTTTAAATTCAAGTATTGTTTTACCTTCTTAATTTAAGTATGTTTTAACTTCTTAATTTAAGTATGTTTTAACTTCTTCTCATGCGCCCGCGCGCTTTGCATGCGGGCGCATGAGGGGGGGGCACATTGCAGTTCCAGTGCCCAGGGGCACTGAGAGGTGTTAATCCAGCCCTGAGCGCTGGCTCAGCATGGTGAACATGCTGGTGGAGTGAGCACGTTCCAGAACTTCTGTGTTGGGAACTTTATCCTGCCAAGAGATTTCCAGGATGCGGCGTAGGCAACGCAGGTGGAAGCTGTTTAGGTGTTTCTCATGTCTGGTGTAGGTGGTCCAGGCCTCGCTGCCATACATCAGGGTATTGGAAATTGGAAATACTCAAGTAAAGTACAAATACCTCAGAATTGTACTGTATAGTACTTGAATACATGTATTTAATTACTTTCCACCACTGGCTAGCATGCTAACAATCATTCTTTCTCACAAAGACAGCACAGCGCTAACATGCTAACAACCCTTCTGTCTCACAAAGACAGCACTTAATTTGCACTTCGGCGTGTATTTTTTATGACTAACTGATGTACTGCAACTAGCTTTGATACCCATCAACTCTCAGCTGTCCGAGCCTCCATCTTATATCTCTTAACACATAGTGCTGTGAAATTGCTGTGCCATCACGTTCTATTATGCAGACATCCATGAATCCCCAGCTGGCATTGCTTGTTTACTGTTGAGTTTATGTGCATACTTAGGCGTTCACTGGCCAAGCCTGAGTGCCAATTAATTCCTATTCGCAATTAGTGTGAGGGAACATCGTCACAGAGGCACTCAGCCCCCAATAGTAAAAGGTTCATCACAAACTTACATAAAATAAAATACAGCCAGCAGTGTGTTTTGCGTTTATAGGTGGACTCATTTAGTTTGTATAGCCTCCCCACACATTGAAACAAGTCTGAATCATATTTGGCGCTAGAAAGGCTTTACCAGTGTTTGCTGGAGAGAGTGATGAGCAAATGTTTTTACTTTAACCCATTGAATCCGGGAAAGTATGTCATTTTAGATTTTAACCACTTTAACCATTATTTTGTACTTTGGCTATTAAAAAATAGCAGATATACAAGCTCATAGCGCGGCACGAGTGCCATGCATGCTATGAGCTTGTAGATCTGCTATTTTTGAAAAGTCATGAAAATGTGTGCAAATCTTTGAATATTTATTTTTTAAAGCGAACATTTGTAACTCAAATCTTTGCTTCTGGGGGTCCCTGGAACTAAATATTTTGAGATGGGGGTCCGCGGCCAAATACATATCATTTTGGGGGTCCTTGACATGAAAAAGTTTGAGAACCACTGATATTATACAGTAGCAACATAAGTGTTTCAGAAAACTGTTAGGATTTAGAAGACATTTGTAGATGCGTTCCCGGATTGAATGGGTTAATCCCTTGAACCCTATAGCGTCCCTATTCTGAGGCAACATTCAGTGAAAACTACATAAGCTTGTAGATCTACAAGCTTATGTCGAGATTTGATGCTGAGAGAAAAAAGGAGCAGACCTTGTATAGAGCCCTAGGGGACACCAGTCAATGAAGTATATTATTAGGAAGTAGTGGAAAAAGTACTCAAATGTTTAAGTAAAAGTGTCAATACTGCAATGTAGAAGTATTCTGATACAAGTAAAAGTCCAGAATTCAAAATTGACTCGAGTTAAAGTTCAAAAGTGTTGGTATCAAAATGTATAAAGTACCAAAAGTAAAAGTACTAAAATGTTTGAAAATAGCAGATCTACAAGCTCACAACGCGTCGCGATGCGACACGTTGTGAGCTTGTAGATCGGCTATTTTCAAATAGCCGAGGTATAAAATAGGGCTAAAGTAGTTCATGTTATAATATTATAATTTATATCTGCAATAGTAACTAAAGTTTTCAAAAAAAAATGTGGAGTGGAGTAAAAGTACAATATTTGCCTCTGAGATGTAGTGGAGTAGAAGTAAAAGTACAGAAAATTGAAAATACTCCAGTGAAAATACCTAAAGCTTGAAGGAGACTGCATTAGGCCAGGGGTTCTCATCAACCTTTTCTTGATCAGGGCCCACTTGAAAATCTCTAAAGCGTTCACGTCCCACCCCTTTCGGCAGCCTTGTTAAGTGGTCAGATGGTCAGTGGCCAATTATTTGGGGGCCCACTTGCAATATCCTCATGGCCCACCAGTGGGCCCCGGCCCACAGCTTGAGAATCGCTGCATTCCGCTGGTCTGGTGAACAGTCTAATTCAGCGTTACTGTGATTATACCAGCATTGTCTGGTATAGCAGGCTGATAGAGACACTGAGGATAAAGGTACAGGTACCCTAGAATAAACTGGTTAGGCCAGTGGTTCCCAAACAGTGGGTCGGGACCCATGTTTGTGTCGCTGACCCATTTTATGGAGTAAATATCCCATTATTTTCCAAAAATGCCCCCCAAACAATTCACAATCTTTCATGAATTAAAAACTAATTCACTATCTTTCATGAATTAAAAACAAATTCAAATATTTTTTCAAAAGAATTTCATAAATAAATAAATCAAAGAAATTCCATAAATTTGAAAAAAAAAACAGATCTACAAGCTCACAAAGCATTGCAACGCTTTGTGAGCTTGTAGATCGGGAAGAATTTCTCTTTTGGGTCTCGGGCTGAAAAAGTTTGTTAACCACTGTGTAAGGCTGCTTATGCGTGGTGGTTCAACACTATAGCTCTGGTACATAATCAATAGAAACATTCCATTGACCAAATATGTAGGGGGCGCAGTGGAGTAACTACATTTTTTTCCCATCCGGTGGAATATTTTATTTTCTGGACAAAAAGTGTATTTTAGACGTGAGGTGAGGGGCTCCGAGTGTTCCCACTAAAGAAAGTAGGCTTTCAACATCTTAAAACCGTCTTTGTTTTGGTGAGTAGCGAAAGTGTATTTTTTTTTTTCACTACACGAGAGGTGGTGTGCGGGCAACGGCTGAAAAGTAACAAAGCATTAAGGAGCTAAATTCAAAACCACGGCCCCCAATTACTTCACTAACTGCCTCTCCAGTTAGGAAAAGCCCACAGCCAACAATTAACATGCAAAAAGGTGCTGAATAAAAAATGGAACAATGCTCGTTCAAATTCACAAGGCCTCATGAATAGAATGCCATTAGCCATTATACTGGACCTGAACCTGAACAAACATAACGTTAAAAAAATTGCTCCTGCAAAAGTAAAGAGTAAAATCATGGTCAGCCATCAGTGGCAGTGTGACAGTAGTATAATAACTTAACTTAATTGAATTGGTATCTAAGAGTGTTGTATGTTCGTATGTGTTTCGTTACGTTCTGCAATCAAGACGATAGAAATAGTTTTTTATGGCCACCCTTGTCCTTTGTATCGTGTACAACAATGTATTTAAAAACGGTGTCTCTCTCAAAGAGATTTGGTGGCGAGGGTAGAGCCCTGGCGGACCCCAGTCAATGAAGTATATGAGGTTTAATAATTCCCATAACATACAAACTACCATACAGATTGGTTAAACTGTTTTATTAATTAAAATAAGTCCCAGATTGTGGCTTTACATTTTTGGCAAATGAATGGCCGTCTTTTAAGTCTGATAATCCACTTGGGTTATAAAATAATAATGAGTTAGAGAAGAACGCAACGCAAAGTGGAATAGAGTTCACTTATCACTATGTGTTTTACCCCCTCTGGCTCACAATACATGCAAGCACAAGTTACTACTTCACTAAAGTTTTACAGGCTGTCATGGAAATATGACTGGGAGGAAATATTTTTGGGACCAGTTTTCTGTCGTAGATCCTCTATTCTGACCTCTGTCCTGTCCACTAATATTTTTTGTGCTTGTGCAACTGCTACTTTTGTGTGCCACCGTAGTATGATGAAGTAGGACATTAACTTAGGAAAAACGCTGGGGGCGTGTCTTCTCCTCCACGTCATCAGCGCCCTTACCCTAGGTGGGGTTGGTGAAAGGGCCTACTCTGTGTGGAGTTTGCATGTTCTCCCCGTGTCTCCTGAGGGTAGTTAATACCCTCACAAAAACATGTAGTGATCCTTGTCGCTATACCGCCTCCCCCATGACAGCCGGGGCGCCTGATGGAGGGGAAAGGAACTGTTTGGAATAACGTGTTCCTTCCACGCGCTACGTCCTATCGGGGAAACTCCCCCCTGTCAGGTGACAAGAAGGTCAGTTGGCTCTCATGCATGGAAGGAGGCATGAGCTCGGCCCTGGGGTCACTAGGCTGGCGGGGGGAGTGTAGCGCCCCGGATCACTTAGATAATTGGCACCGGGTGAAAAGGGGTTACAAAATCGTGGTATATGTTGAACATTTTTAGACAAGGCCTGCCAACCTTTCTGTGCCTTTTTGTTTTTAGCTCCATGGTGAAAAAAGGACCTGACTACCCCTCCCCCCCCTCCCCTTTCCGCTCCCGACTAATGAGACAAGACTTTAACACAAGCCTCCCCTCTTTTTTTGGTCGTCTCTCACACCCTAAAGGCATCCTTGTTTTAAATGTCAGAAGTCATTATTGCCAAAATGGGTAATCTTGGAGAAGTAACAGCGATCACCCCGGGCCAAATGAAAACGGAGTGATAGCGTGACTGTCTCCTTTCACTTAACAGAGCTGATTTGCTAGTTCAGCCCTATTTCCAGGAACGGAGAAAGGAACAGTACTTTGAATGATTAATGATGTATTTTGGGTCTCTATAAAGTAACTGCCCCCATTAAGGCAAATCAGCTTCTCTCTCTCACAGAGGAGTTATCACGTCTGCAGACTTGGCTTCTGCAGCTTTGCAAGTTTTACAGGATCCGTCCAGTGATCCTTGCGCTGCAGAAATATAATACATTATATAGTAAATATATAAAACCCCATAAAACAGGGCTTTAAAAAAAAAAAAAAAAAGTTAGGGTCTTGCTCTATAAGGCTAGCAGAAGATTTAAGACATCTGGGTTTTGCTGTGTTGGTGTGTTGATTCCTTGGCTCAGTGATTATCGCGATGGCTTTATTTTTCATACATATTCTCGATTATGTTTGTCCGTACTGTGACCTGAGCAAACCTGGCCTACTTACAATGACTCACGGCTCTAAGAATGCATCTCCTGTTTCACATTAAAGGGCCTGATATGTGCACACACACCTGACACATATACTGTATATAGTGTTTGTGCTAATGCAATCCATCTCCCTGGGGTCTAGCACATTGTAAAGGGTAGACCATAGCTCGCCTGAAACCAACATTAACCCAGTAAGACATGAGGCCGATTCTTCTATGTCTTCTAAATCCTAACAGTTTTCTGAAAAACTTATGTTGCTATATCAGTGGTGCTCAAACTTTTTCATGTCAAGGACTCCCAAAATTATATGTATTTGGCCACCGACCCATCTCAAAATATTTTGTTCCAGGGACCCCCAGAAGCAAAGATTTGTTCGCTTTAAAATATATATTCAAAGTTTTGCACAAATCTTCACGATTTTCCAAACATAGCAGATCTACAAGCTCATAGTGCGGCACGAAGGGACGTGCGATGAGCTTGTATTGAATAGCCAAAGTATAAAAGGACACGGATTGAATGAGTTAAGCCACTTTGACCTACTTAACCCATTAAGACCGGGAACACGTCTGTGTGTCATTTTGAGATTTATTTGGCAATTTTTTTTGAAGAATCGTGAAATTGTGTTAAAATCTTTATACATACATTTTTAACTCAAATCTTTGCTTCTGGGGGTCCCTGGAACAAAATGTTTTCGGATGGGGGTCCACGGCCAAATACATAATCATTTTGGGAGGTCCTTGACATGAAAAAGTTTAAGAACCACTGATAAACAGCAACATACATTTTTAGTTTTTTTTTCACTTTTAGGATTTAGAAGACATTTGTAGAATCCCCAGAAGCAAAGATCTGAGTAAAAAATATTAAAAGATATGCACCAATTTTCACGATTTAAAAAAAAATAGCAGATCTACAAGCTCGCCGCGCTATGGGCTTGTATATCTGCTATTTTTGAATAGCCAAAGAAATCTAAAAATGACCCACAGATACTTCCCGGTCTTACCTGACTTACTTACTTGCTCACTTCTTACTAACTTAGCTAACAAGAGCAACCTAGAGTGTGTATAGTTGAGTCACGTACATCATTTAGGAAACTTAAAATCCATCTAATTATCTTTTGCTGAAAATGTTTAATATGTTTTTTTATAATAGGCTCTATGCACAGCAGCCATATTGGGAATGAATTGGGCCCCTTCCTTACTTCCTTCACTGGTGTTACCAATGATACTAATCAAGGCTCTGTTCCATTTAGTGTGGCATAGTGGTCGTCTTATTTTCAAGGACCCCCATAACTCTGAGAGTGTACAAATGGAACCAAATGGACCCTTACACACACACCATAAGGGGCCATTTGGGAACCAAAATGGAATGTTTCTAGTGAGCCAACATGCACGATATCAGCAACCTGACCAGAATGGAACAGAGCCTTCATTAGTATCATTGGTAACACCTGTAAAGGAAATAAAGAAGAGGCCCAATTTCTTTCCAATATGGCTGCTGTGCAAAGAGTCTATCGACTTAATTGATTATTCTGATCAACCACGTAAGCCCCAGGTTATTTTTCGTTGTATAGTACAACAGTGTCATGCGCCATGCATTGTGAACTTGAATAGACTTTCTTTTGTGTCGATTATTATTCAAATAAAACATTTTCACCCCAATCTAATTATTCAAACCTAAACCTTTCTACAGTTTGAAATAATTGAGATGTGTGTGTGTGTGTGTGTTTATGTTGATTCAGTTTGATGTAAAGCACTTTGTGACCTTGTTTTAACAAGTGCTTTCAGAATAGAATTATTATACATAATAAGCCATGATTAAGACTCTTGGTTACAGAGTGCAGTTCAGAGAAAAATAATAGCAGCCCAATGCTTGTTACCATGGAAACCTTTAACAATTGCACTTGCCCTTGATGCCCCAATTGCCTCGGTCCATGGGAGGAACTAACTGCAGAGAAGTTCTGAAGTCAAATACCAGACAACACAGCCATTCAAATTGAAAATCAAATTATACTAAGATCCACAGACCCATTTACCCTGTTAAATACAGACAACACAACCAGTCAAATGACTATTTAAATACAGACATCATAACCGTTCAAATGACCGTTTACGCTGTTGACAGCACACACAACAACTGTTCAAATGACTGTTTACCCTGTCATTTGTTGACTAGGCTTTTATGCCATTTACTCTGAACTCGCAACTTATAAGACGCACTGTAAGAGCAGAAACTTGCTAAATGCCTAAATTGAAAATGTTTAATTGTCACTGTCGAATTATTCCGACTTTTTATGTTTTTGGTTCCATTTGTACACTCTCAGAGTTACATGGATACCTACATGGACACTAGATATTACTGTGGGGTGTAATACTCCCCCCCCCTCTCTCTTTCAGTGGTGGAAAAAGTACTCATATTTTTTACTTAAGTACAAGTATCAATACTGCTGCAATGTAGAAATACTCTATTACAAGTAAAAGTCCGGAATTCAAAAGTACAAAAGTATTGGCATCAAAATGTACTTAAATAAAAGTAAAAGTACTCGTTTTGCGGAATGTCCCAAGTTTTCAGAAGTTTTCAAAAAAATCTTTTGAAAATATCAGATCTACAAGCTCACAATGCGTCGCATCGCGACGCATTGTGAGTTTGTAGATCGGCTATCTTCAAATGGCCGCATGTATATAGAGGGCTGAAGTGATTACTGTATGTTTTGTAATAATAATCTAAATCTACAAAGTAACTACTGTACTAACTAAAGTGTTTAAATAATTGTAGTGGAGCAAAAATTACAACATTTGCCTCTGAGATGTATAGGAGTAGAAGTAAAAGCACTGAAAATTGGAAATACTCCAGTAAAGTAAAAATACCTCCAAACTGTACTCACTTGATGCTCACTTGAGTAAAAGTACTTACTTTACACCAATTGCTCTCTTCCCCTCTCCATTCTCCATTCCCCCCGCCCTCTCTGTCTCTTTTTTCTCCTTCACCCCCCCTCTCTCTGTCTCTCTCTCCTCCCCCCTCCTCTCTCTCTCTCTCTCTCTCTCCCCCCTCAACCCAACTCCCTCTTCCTCTCTCTCTCTCTCACTCTCCCTCCCCCCTCCCCCCTCCCTCTCCACCCCTATCCCCACCCCCTCCTCTCACTAACCTTGACGTGAGAGATCTCCTCTCATCTCCCCCACAATGCATCAGTGGCCTGATTGAATCCCCCCCCCCCCCCGTGCTGAAGGAGTTTAGATGGTAGAGTTCCTATCCTGCGCCGGAGGCCTCTGATTGGATCTCCGGGCGTATATTCGCACTTTCAATCACCGATCTCTGATTGGTCATCTTAACCCTGTTGAACTCGGGCGGCAAAGGTCTTGAAAATGAAGCCAGTGTGGAAGTAATGAAAACGCTGCAGTTCTCATTATTGGCAACCAGCAGTTGGCGTTGCTTCCCCTCCGCCGGCTGCAAAATAAATGTAATTCCATTGAAGTCAATGGGGACTTGACACAGCTTTACACTTGGTTTTACTACCTTAGTATACCTTTACATGAAGACTTTATGTTTTCAATCGCTAATGTTTTAAGTCTTCTTCCACAAAGAATGATATGCTTTTTTTTTTTTGTGTAAATTATGGTCCCATTAATTTGAAAATTGATGATAAAGCAGGGGATGCTTTCAGAGTTTGTGATTGAGTAGAGAGTGAGGACCCACCCCTCGCTCCATACCCATTCAATCCGGGAAAGCACCTGCCGCACTATGAGCTTGTAGATCTGTCTATTTTTGAAAAATCATGAACATCAAATCCTTGAATATAATTATATATTTCAAATCTTTGCTTCTGGGGGTCCCTGGGACAAAATATTTTGAGATTGGGGGTCGGCGGCCAAATACATAATCTTGAGGGTCCTTCACATGAAAAAGTTTGAGGACCGCTGATATAGCAACGTACGTTTTTCAGAAAACTGTTAGGATTTAGAAGACATTTTGTAGAATCGGCCTCAGGTCTTAATGGGTTAATAGCCCACGGGTTGATGTTGCATTTTGTGCTGAACTAGAGGCTTCTAAACAGGTCTGTGGAAACCAATGGGTGACGTCATGATCCCTGGCTTCGTCCATATTTTTTTTACAGCCTGTGGTTGAACTCCTACAGTTGGACTGGCCCGTCCCCTTGCATGGTAATCTGTTTCCCTTTCACATTGAAACTACCCCTCCCACCAACAAATACAGGTTGACAAGATAGATGGGTTGATTGATAGAATCAATTACCCACTTAATCTTGCTCATGTAGGTTAATTGAATAATTGAATCAATCTTATTGCTATTCTTTTTTAATTTATTATATAATAACAAATTGGCACAAACCAATTTTAATAGATTTTTAGTAATTACCTAATAGATTAGTCTGATTAACCATTCA
Source organism: Gymnoscopelus braueri (assembly GCF_963280865.1). Classification (NCBI taxonomy): domain Eukaryota; kingdom Metazoa; phylum Chordata; class Actinopteri; order Myctophiformes; family Myctophidae; genus Gymnoscopelus; species Gymnoscopelus braueri. Next base: position 49,961,601 of record NC_137613.1, read on the forward strand.
AACATGTATTATACTTCGTTGGAAAATTACGGTGCTGTACAAAACTTGTGAAAATAGCCAATCTACAATGCTGTTGTTGTGTTGCGATGCACTGTGAGCTTGTCGATCCACTTTTTCCTTACGAATGATCGCCTGACCCAAATGCAGACAGCCAGGCAGAGTAGTGTTCAAAACCCATGATAGGGATTTCATTACAGGTAAACATACAGTAGCCTACAGCCGATGTGACACAAACAATGATCCGACAAGCACTGACTGGGGAACAAGACTAATATACACATGAGGGCTGATTACACATGAGATACAGCTGGGGAAGACAATATAGAACCAGAACAACTAGAACACAACATAGAAATACAACACCTAGACAGGCACAGTCTGTGACTGTGACAATAGGTAAGCAAATGCGGTGCAACAGGCTGCCTACTGGCAAAAATGTGGGGCAGGTAACGTAATTCAAAAGGTAACCAAATGCGGTGCAACAGGCCACCTACTGACCAAAATGTGAAAAAAGAGTACATTCACATGTTTTGTGAGGGTACGTACCTTAGGAGACACAGGGAGAACATGCAAACTCCACACAGAGAGGCCCTTTCACCAACTCCACCTAGGGTATGGGCGCCGATGTTTCTGAACTATCCACAGTCCTCCCCTGTACACAGAGTGAGTAGACAGAAATGGTGCCTTCGAATAATGAGCGTGACTAATGTCTAATTAGTGAGGAGCAATTATATGAAGATAGGTTGAAAATGGGTGAAGTGGCCCCCCCGATATCACCTCAGTGCCCCTTTCAAAAATATGACTTACAGCGCCCCCCCAATGTTCTCTGAATGGCCCCTGGGAGGTTGTAATGAATGCCCTATACGTCTTCATACTACGGTGTCACACAAAAGTAGTAAAAATAGCCGATCTACAAGCTTGGCTTGCGACATGTTGTGTAGATCTATCTATCTATGTCTTGTAGATCTGCTATTTTTGCTTTTTGCTTTTTTTAAGTGAATGCGTGTGTCTGTGGGTTTTATAAATATTGAACCAATACAAATACAAAGTATTAACAAGAGCTTGAGACTAATTAATAACACCATTGGATCCATTGAGAACACGACAGCGGCGTTGTGAAAATAACACATCAGACAAGAAGGAGGAGGCTCGGTGCAAATCGTGCTCCTCGCTCACATCAAAAGAGGTACTCCTCCTACTGCGCCTCTTCTCTCCTCCCACTCGCCGCACGACGAGTCCCCAATAATACCACACACACACATGCAGGCCAGAAAAAAGCTTCCCGCTGTGCTTCGGAAGATTGTTAATTCACCCGTCTGCTGCTCAACCTCATGCCTGCGCATCTGCTCCAAGATAGGCGTAATTATCTTGTAGATAAATTTTTTTCGTTGAGCCCGAACAATGCCAGATTTGTGGGTCCAATGCCGATCCTGATTTTTTTTTAGACTTACACCACCAATTACTGATGTTGTGAACAATATTTTGTTCCAAGTGCAAAACGTATGCGAGCAAAACAAATCTATGAAAATAAAGAAATAACTTTTTGATAGATAGGCCTACAAAGATAAAAAATAAAACATATTTTATTCAGTCACCTAAAGGGGAAGACCACTCATTTTCAACATTGAACTATGTCTTTAATACACCTTAGAGCTCTTGTGTGGAAATAAGACCCCCCCCCCCCCTCTATGTTGCCTAGAACTGGATAATTGATTTAGGGTTATGTGATCAGTGACATATGCAGGGTGTACTTTTGGCTGAGGGGGCGGAGCCAAAAGCACACCCTGCGTATGTCACTGATCACATGACCTCAATCAATTATCCAGTTCTAGGTAACACAGAAGGGGGGGGGGGGACTTTTTTCTTATTTCCACACAACAGCTCTAAGGTGTATTAAAGACATAGTTCAACGTTGAAAATGAGTGGTCTTTCCCTTTAAGTCTAATGCAAAAGTTTTCAGAAATGTGTGCACGACGCGTTGTAAGCTTGAAGATAAGCTTTTTATGTTTGTCTATTTGTACGCAAGGTTGAAACTTGTTAAAAATCGGGACACATCGGCTGCATAATTGCCCATGCAGATATATATATATATATATATATATATATATATATATATATATATATATACATATACATATATATATATACATATATATATATATATATATATATATATATATATATACATATATATACATATATATACATATGACTATATATATATATCTTCAGTGACATCTCAATGCCACTGAAGACTACGCTTCAAACCCCCCAAAAACAAACTGATTTGACTACTTCTCGGACTGGGGCCCATGACCCACCATTTTGCCAGCCTAGGCTGGCTCAGGGTAGAAGACAGGGTTAAACAACAAAAAATGGGATTGGTCTTCAAAATTGTAAATGCAAATGCCTGAAATGCCCCCTATACCCGCATATCTGACTAAATACCTTCAAAAAACATGGGCAAATTCTCCTTCTACAGCACTGCCACCCAGGTTTGGAATAGTCTAACCCCATCCCTCAAAACATGCAGTTCGCTGGGCTCATTTAAAACAGCCCTGAAAATTCACCTTTCAGGAGGCCAAAAAAGGAGGTAGCACCATCCCGTTAGACAGACGACCCCCCCCCTCCCCCTTATGTTTGTACATATAGTGTTATTTTTTCCCCCTGTATTTTTGTGTTGATATTTGAACTGTTGGTGTCTCTATTGGTGGTCTATATATGACTATGAATTGAATACCAGGGACCTCAATGGAAACAAGACCGCAAGGACTTTTTTGAACGGACCTTTTAGACAAAGTATTTTAAATGTAACTGTGCTGTTTTAAATTTTTTGCCTAATAAAATATTCAGTCAATCAAACCATTATTATTTTTATTGTTTTAACACAATGCATGCTGTCATGACTAATTATAAATAAGGCATCACACTGTAAACATTCCCTCTCAGTGGGTGCTGGTAGTGTCCTGCAGTGCTCTGCTGAAAATACACTTTTTTTGTTGAAGGGCACTAGAATAGTATGGTTCCTTCCGGTTGATGGCGAGCTGCCCATGCAGGAAGTCTAATATAAATGTAAGATAAGACAAGACCTTTATTGACCCCGTGGGGGGAATTCAGTCGCCAAAGACAGTACAGCAGTTAAAATACAGATTGCATGGCGAGAAAAAAGTACTGTAGATCAGTCAAGAAAACACCATCAAAAAAACCATAAAGGATAAATAAGATAATGGAACATACAATATGCTAGGCTGGAAACCAGACCAATCTGCCAGTGGCAGATTAGATCTGTCTCCGCTCGGTTGTGATTGGACTTCGCTGTCCCCTAAGTCGTGGGGCACCAATCAGGGCCCAGTATGCAAATGTGGGGCGGTTTATCACCAGAGGCATTTTTTTTAAATCAGCCCCTCGGAAATGCAGGAAGTTAGTGACACCAAATTAAGTTAGGGACACCCACAGACTAATATGTACACAGTGATATTAGTCTGGCCATGCCAGGCTAACAATATACAATATACAAGTTAAGTTAGTGACACCAAATTAAGTTAGTGACACCCACAGCCACGAAACTAGAGGGAGCGTAAACAACAATCTGGTACCACCCACCCATAAAACAAACATGGGCAAATTCTCCTTCTATAGCACAGCCACCAAGGAATGGAATAGTCTAACCCCATCCCTCAAAAAATGCAGTTCGCTGGGCTCATTCAAAACAGCCCTAAAAACTCTTCTTTCTGGAGGCCTAAAGAGGAGCTAGTACCAGTTTCCCTGTAGACAGACGCTGACCCCCCCCTCCTCTTTTTTGTACATATTTTTTATTTCCTCATGCTTTTTTTGTATATAGTTTTTATTTTTCCATGCTTCCCCCCCCCCTTTTTTGTACATATTTGTTTTATTTATTCATGCTTTTTTTTGTACATAGTGGTATTTTTTCTGTATTATCTGTATTTTCATGTTGATTTTTGAACTGTTTGGTTGCTACTATATATGTCTATGACATTAATTCAAGGACCCCAACGGAAACAAGTCCGCAAGGACTTTTTTGGCCGGACCTTTTAGACAAAAGCATTATAAATGTAACTGTGTTGTTTTACATTCTTTTGCCTAATAAAAATGTCAATCAATCAATCAAACAACACTATACACCCTGAGCAATATTACTAAGACAAAGGAAAAACAAGAGAACACACAGTAAGCATGTCTAATAGTGTAGGCGGGCGATGCACAGTGGTGTAAAGTAACTAAGTACATTTACTCAAGTACCGTACTTAAGTACAATTTTGCGGTACTTTTACTTTACTGGAGTATTTCCAATTGTCTATACTTTTACTTCTACTCCACTACATCTCAGAGGCAAATATTGTGCTTTTACTCCACCACAATTATTTGAAACCTTTAGTTACTAGTTACTTTGCAGATATAAATTATTATATTATAAAACATACATTAACCACTTTAGCCCTATTTTATACCTAGGCTATTTGAAAATAGCAGATCTACAAGCTCACAACGCGTCGCATCACAACGCGTTGTGAGCTTGTAGATCTGCTATTTTCAAACATTTTTTTACTTTTACTTTTGGTACTTTAAGTACATTTTGATACCAATACTTTTGTACTTTTACTCAAGTACATTTTGAATTCCGTAACGGAGTACTTCTACATTGCAGTATTGATACTTTTACTTAAGTAAAACATGTGAGTACTTTTTCTACCACTGGCCATGCAGGTGTGTGCTTGCTATTAACAAAGTTCTTGCAAATGCCTCCATAAGATTCTCATGTATACAATCAGCTTTGCCCTCCAGGCCTTTTCGTAATTACATTTCACGGTGCTTCGATGCCACCGCTACTTTTACCGCACTTTGGAGTTTCTTTTTCTCATCCATGATATTCAAGATCGTGCTGCAAAGCGAGGAGGCGCCTCCAGGGTAGATGGAAATAACGCCGTCCAGAAGGGCCAGTGAGTGAATTACTGTCCACCCACCTCCTACTCACACAGCCGGCTCTCTCTTCTGTGACTCTGGCCGCCGTCTCTCTAATGCGTTTACCAAGCGAGCGAGGAGTGGAGGCCATAATTTGGCAAGAGAGAAAAAAAGAAAATCAGCTTTCTCATGGCTCGTAATGAGAAAAATGAGCCTACACACATCACCTCCCCAAAAAAATCCAAACCTGGCACCCGGTCGCTGCCAGAGCAGAGCCGCGTCGCGGTGGGAACGTGTTTGCTCATTGGTGGGGGATTGTGATGGGATTTGGAGAGGATCAGAGGTACAGATGGGGTGTAGGAGGAAAAAATGGCTCCAGACTCTGCAGTAAAATGGCTGCTGTCAGTTTTGGAGAGTGACAGCGGAGGCGGTTCGCAGTTGCGGTGCGTCGTAAAAGCCATTTAAGCATTCAATCCACACAGTTACAAACTTTACAAAACAAAACATTATCCACAAAAACACACGCAGGCACAACAGGCACACAAGTTTGTAGGCTATTACTACACTAACCCTAAAGTAAATATCGCGTTCCACAAGCCCATAACATGTTGCACTGCGACGCTTTGTCAGTGTTTTTTCGGTGTTGCAACACTGGCATGCAACTAAGTATAATTCGGGCATAACTCCAACCCTAACCGGAGTCTTTTCCTAATTGTAAGCCTGACTCTTTTTGTGAAACTCTAACAACCATTTATCTTGTGAGTACCAGGAAAATGGTCCTCTCTCTCTCTCACACACACACACACACACACACACACACACACACACACACACACACACACACACACACACACACACACACACACACACACACACACACACACACACACACACACACACACACAGCTTTGCTTTTCTGACTGGCAGAAAATACAAGCAAGACAAAGGCAGCCAAATTGGCAGATGTATTAACTATCACCAATTAAAAGCACCAGTGCCAAGAATTCCATTATTGTGTGTTTGTGGTCTACTGACAACACAGCCACGCTTGTTTCTAAATGAAAAGTCAAAGTAAACTGTGGTTTCAAAACGCATTTTAGCAACGAGCCTCTCTCTCTCTCTCTCTCTCTCTCTCTCTCTCTCTCTCTCTCTCTCTCTCTCTCTCTCTCTCTCTCTCTCTCTCTCTCTCTCTCTGTCTCTCTCTCCCTATACAATACCACGGTAGCAGAAGAGGGCGCTACTATGGTGCCCTTGAGCAACTACAATTAGGCCTATTTGAAAAATGTAGTTACTAGTTAGTTACGTTGTAGATTTTGATTATTACAACACATAAATCAATCACTTTAGCACTATATATATTTCGGCCATTTGAAAGTAGCCGATCTACAAGCTCACAATGGGTCGCGGTGCAAGGCATTGTGAGCTTGTAGATCTGCTATTTTCAAAAGATTTGAAAACACTTGAAAACTTGTGAAATGGGACATTCTGCATAATGAGTCCTTTTGTACTTTTGCTCAAGTCAATTTTGAATTCCGAACGTTTTGTGTGTGCACGTCTGCTACTGAGTGAAAACTGAATTTCCTTGCAGGGGTGTTATTAAAGGTTATATTAATTAAACGATCAAACCTTTCAAAGTTGTCATTGACTGGTATTTGTTTCCATCCACGGAATGTCAACCCATTAGTGAACCCAGTGTACATGAGGTCAATGATAAGTACAGCTTTTACATCAGCTTTTCTTGTTGCACAGATTCGTGACCTTTTCTCCGTATCAACGTATTAACAACTGAAGACATGATACTGCAGCCGTCATACAGCACAGGATCATATTAGAATGTGTTATGGTTATAACATTGTAATATTTTCAGCCACCTTCCCTGATCCCAATTTCCCATTTTTATTGCTAAAATGCATTCAATTAGGACCTGTTTGCTGCAAAGTTATAGGAAACACCAAAGCCTGAAAGGTTTATATGTGCTGTATGTTCAGGCGTGATAGAAATCAAAAAAAATCGGCAGAAATGTTTAATTTTCAAATTACTTTTTATTTGCCACCCACCTGCTTTCCTAGACTGCTGCAAAGACAATGATAGTGCTATTTGATGTAGAGGTGCAACAGTTATTCAAACACATCGATTTAATCAATAATGAAAAATTATATAATTTAACAAATGCATTTTTTTTTTAGCAGTGAGCTTGTCGATTGGCTATTTTAACTAGTCTATGTTTAAATATAAGATAACATATAGTTGATGGAGTTGATGTATAAAAAATATATTAACTCTCTCAGTGCCACGCCCCGACATATCCCGAGTTTTTCCCGAGTACCCTCAGTGCCAGCACGAGAAATCCCGAGTTTTTACTTTTGACTGTGGTCGCGTTATTCTGTTTATTTTTCATGATCACTTTCGCTTCCTGACTACATCAGACTCACCCGGAGCCGGATGTAAAAAAAAAAAATTCATTTCCGGGTCACGTTGTTTTTCTCCGGTGATTTTCGGCCAGAATAGGGAAAGTCACGGTTTTTCACACGGTATAAAAAGCGAACGGAGAGGTCCACGTCTACTCTCTTTGGTCTGGGTGACGATCAGTCATCGTAGTCGTGTATCGCATCGTAATTTAGCACGATCAACGATTGTCGAAAATGTCAACATCCGGTTCTGACCGGATATGACGTGAGCCTGTTTGGGAGGGGGCGAGTGAGCCAGCGAGATCATCAATGTGTCGATTTGTTGCTCTCTACTGGTAGAACTGTATTATGGGTTTAAAACCCCAATCAGATCATTTATTTGAATGAAAAATTACAAAATTACAAAATAAAAAAAAACGCAAATTCCTGGCAGTTTGGGAGTACTTTATGAAAATACTCTTGGCACTGAAAGAGTTAAAATAAGATCTGTCTATGGTTCTGAATTGGCCAAATTGATTGTACTGTACATACAGTATTAGAGAAGTAATGTAGTGTAAACAGCCACGTGGTATGGTACCAAGCCAGCACTGCAATGTAATTCCAGTAAAACAGTAAATCAGTAAATCTATGAATGCAATTTAATCACACCAACAGTAAATATAATATGAATACAATATAATCCCACCTACAGTAAATACATGAACGTGTTACTCCTGAAGCTCTCATTCCGGATGCTCACCATACCCGCCCTTCCAGGAATGAGCCTTTTGCAGCGTTCCATAGTACAGTCATGTAAATGAGTAACTTATTTACTTTCCAGCACTACCCCTCCTTCCAGGAATTAGTCTTTCACAGTGTTCAGTCGTACAGAGGGTAATAAGGCTATCATTCATCCTGCCAGCTTTCATTGCCTGCTGGACTGTTTAGACACACATCAGGCAAACGATTGTATCTAATCATCCGGTTGGGAGAGATGTGCCTTGAAAATCTCATCCATGCGATTGGAGACAAGCAAAGCCGTTCATGCGAAAATCACTCGCTGCACATCTCTGGTCATCAATTCAAGCAGGTGTTACTTTCTTCCCTATAGATCAGGGGTCTTCAACATGTTTTATGCCAAGGACCCCTTGGCTGAGAGAGAGATGAAGCGGGGCTTCACCCCCCCCCCCCCCTTACATAATTGCATAAAAGTGTGTTTTCCATAGATTTCATAGATGGCTTCATAGACTTGTTTGTTTGACAGTGTTTTGTCATCAGTGTTGTATGTAAATGTATGTCAAGTGGTTAATGTATAATAATAATAAGGGTAATAATAATAATAATAATAATAATAATAATAATAATAATAATAATAATAATAATAATAATAATAATGATATCACACAAATAATTGGTACACTGAGGGGTTCCGGACCCCCTGTTGAAGACCCATAACATATTTTTAAATCCCCACTTTTAATAATGATAATTTTTTTTTTTTTAAGTTTACAGATCTTAAAATATACTGTAGATGGACTGCATGTACATTGTAGGGTCTATTTGTAACCCTTAAGGAACCCTGAAAGTGGGGGATTTTAGAACCCCTGATCACATAAATGCAAAAGCCTTTCAGAACAGTATTAGCACCAGTAGGCTATACGCCTGTGTGGACCTGGGATCAAACACGGCACCACTTTCCTGACCTCAAACTACACAACTGGTTCTCAACATGGGGTCCGTGGACCCCCAGGGGTCCTTGGGGGGGTTCCAGGGGGTCCCCAGCAAAATGAGGAAAAGGTTAATAAACACTTGAACCCTATTTTATATTTCGGCCATTCAACAATAGCATATTTTTTTTAAACACTTGGAACAAATCTTGACAACATATTCTGTTATGGGGGTCCCTGGCACAACATCCTTTCAAATGGGGGTCCGTGGCCAAATACGTTTACATTTTCAGTTTGAGAACCAGCGAACTAGACCATGGTGTCATAGTGACCAAATATTTCCAAGTGAGGCGGTTTAGCCCACATAACAGTGTGTATTTGATGAACAAGTTGTAAACATTGACACACTACATTCTAAGATGAACAAGATATACAGTATACATGGACATACAGTACTACAAGAATACATCACCAATCAGTGTCATTCTTGAAAGGTACATTTTATTTCTTGCTCTTCAAAGTGCTCTCTTCATTTGCACATTAATTACAACTGCAGATTTTTGAAGAATCCCATTTCCCAGCTGCAGCTAAAGAACCAATCATTCGTATAAGAATCATTACATTCTTATTTTCAATGAACTGTTCTATAGTAATTACTTTAAAGAAAAACACATTAACAAAAAAAAATATGTTATTCCTGATAGACATGATTCCTGCAAAGTAATGAATGAAAATGGTGAGATTAACTCAAAACTGAATGTCATAAAATAAAATATACAATCAAGTCCTTGTACCAAAGTAGAACATCTAAATACTGTACTTGATTAAATGGAAACTCTACTTAAAATATTAGTCTTTGGCTGTACTTCCGACATGTACAATAAAGTTCTTCTGTTTCAATAGATAGCCTAATAGAACATATATGCCTATAACAACAGTTATTGTACATGACGTAAATATATAACAACACATATAGAAAAAAATGTTAAATGACTTGATTTGAAACAACAGTGACAGAAAATAAACCTATAGTAGATGAACCCTTCAATGTACATATAAATGAACCTTTCCATGTAAAGCAGAGGATTATGCTTACTTTATATTCTGTTGTACAACATACTGTAGTTGTGTGGTGGAAATAGCAGTCTCACTAAATTGTGAGCTTGTAGATGAGCAATTTTTTCGTCTCACTATACATCCAGCTTTATACAGATACTATTTTCACCGGTGCCGTACCCATTATCCATAAACTCAAATAGTTCAACTGAGCTATTTGGAAATGTTTTTAAAAATAGTTTAAAAAAATCGCAAAGAAGTTTAGGGATAATGGGTAAGGCACTGACGAAAATAAGGCCCTTATAGTCTAATCTGTGAGATTGACAGAAGAGATGATCAGGGGAGCAGAGTTTTTGCCATCATTATTGAGATAAGGACTGAAGTATGGGTAGAGTTTCTCAGTGAAGGTGCAGCCAGTGAAAGAGTAGAGATGAACTCTGGTCTCCACATCATAAAAGGAGACCAGACCCTCCTCATAATCCACAAACACTCCCACTTTCTGGACCTCCTCTCTTACAGGGAGGGGGACAGGAGGGCTAGCAGCAGCCCTGTACTCATGTCCCTTCCTCAACCATATAGACCAGTAACCCTTGTTGTGGCTCAGTGTTATTTTTCCCTTCCTGTTGATGGACTCTCTGGCCACTCCTAAAGTCCAGTCAGTCTTTCCTTTAACCTGAACCTCATAGTAAAACCTTCCGGAGGAGAAGCTTTGTTTTCCTAAGACATTGGGACATGTAGAGAATCTCTCTGGGTTGTCAGGGAGATTATTCCTTATGTCTCCATCACTCACTTGTTTTCCATTCTTAGACAGGATGAGATCACAGTGTGCTGTATCAGGGTCCAGAGTTACATCCACTGCATATTGCTGGATCCTCCTCAGCTCAGCATTACGCAGCTTCTCCATCTCTTTGCTGAGTGTCTTCTCCAGCTGAGCCACAGCTGTCCTCACAGTCCCCACATATGAAGGCTGATGGACATTGACATTTGTCCAGTCCTTGGTGGGTGGAGGAGTGTTGATGCATGGGAAGTTCTGGAGAAGATGGAGGTGGTCTTCAGTGTGTGAGAGCTGCTTCAGCTCAGAGCTTCTCTTCTCTAACTGAGTGAGCTCTAGTTGAAGCTCTTTAATGAAGCCTTCAGCCTGTTTCTCTGTTGTTTTCTGCTTCTCTTCAATCACATCAATGAGCTCAGCCTGGCTTCTCTCAATACAGCTCGCCAGAGCGGTGAAGATCTGAACACTATCTGCTATCTCTCTGTCTGCATCTTTGTTGCTGAGCTCTACTGAATGTTTGAGCTTCTGAATCTTCAGGTGTCTCTCCTGGATCATCTGCTGAACTTCCGCCTCTGTCTTTCCCAGCTGAGCCTTCTTTCCTTCATAATCTTCTTCCAGAGATACAATTTGATGGAACTTATGGCAGAACTGACAAGCACACGTGTGGTCAGTCTTATATAACAGCTCCAGAGGTCTGTCATGTTTCTTACACATAATGTCCTCCAGGTTCTTTACTGGGTTGATTAGTTTGTGTCGTTTTAATGTTGTGACTCTCTTATGAGGCTCCAGGTGAGTCTCACAGTAGGAGGTCAGACACACCAGGCAGGACTTCAGGGCTTTGAGTTTGGTGTCAGTACAGATGTCACAGGAGACTTCATCTGGTTTGGCAGCTTCTTGATTTGAGTTGGAAGTTTCTTTCAGCTGCTTTGACTTCCGGAACTGATCAGCCATCTCTGCCAGAACTTTATTAACAAAGACTTCTGGTCTCCTATAGAAGTTTTTGTTGCATAGTGGACACTTAGACACAGCAGTACTGTCCCAGTGATGTGTGATACAGGTTTTGCAGTAGTTGTGTCCACATGGAGTGGTGATTGGATCAGTGAACACATCCAGACAGATAGAACACAGGAACTGCTCTTCAGAATGGAGACTGCTGGCAGACGCCATTTCCACACACTGAGAATATGAATAGAAATATAAATTATTCTTATACCAACAAACTTAGATTGTAAAATATTAGGTAGTACAGTGTATATATACCAGGGTTGGCAACCTTTTTTCACATGAACTGCCATATCTTTATTTTCTTAATAGTCTGTGTTTAGCCATAGTCATTATGACACCACATAAAAATAAAAAAAATCCAACAGATTTTGATAATACAGTAACACCGATTTTAATATTTTCTTTTACATCAGGACATTTTAATGGTCATTAAACTCTGACCCCACCTATCTCCCAGGCTCTCACCCATCTTAATCATCAGTCAGAGTTCAGAGTTTGCATACCTGGACACACACGTTTGACGACTCTGCTTTCTCTCTCTGTCTCAAAGTAGTCTTTCAAGCTAATAACTAATCTATCAAAATTCATTGTGTTTTGTTGGCTTGTCATGCCATGTAGATTTTGTGATACATCTTTTGTTGTTTTGGTGTAAGTAATTTTGTGGTGTATAGGTTTTTGTTCAAATAATTAAAACAAAAATCTAGGAACTGAATCATTCTGGGTGTGGAATGGCTATAAAGATTGCCTACTAGTAAAGATGAAAATAAAAATAATAATGTATTGACAGCCTACACTACCTACTGAGGACTTTAAGAAAAAATTACCTAGTTCACATCACACAGTCAAAAAACAAAGGCTTCATTATACAAAAATGGCCATAATGATTTTTTTTGCAATGTTTACGGCAGAGTAGGCCTCTCATTCAGTGGACTTTAATGACCAAATTAATAAAAAAAAAATACAAAAAAAAGTATAGCATGCCATGTCAGGTTCAACCCATTTCATTGAGCTTGTGTGCCTGTGGATCCCCGACTATACTGTAAATCAAATTAGTCAAAGCATGTATAGCTTGCTGCTTAGCAGAAACGAAAATTCTAAAATATATTTTAAAGATAAATATATATATATATATATATATATATATATAACAGCTGATAGCTTCCTTTCTCGGCTTTCAGGGGGTGTAGTTCCAGACTCTGCATAGCATTCAGAGATTGTGGAATAGTTCTCTGGCTATGCAAGCCTAGTCTCAAAGTGACGTGTAACACTGGATGTTGGGCAAACAATATTTTCAAGACATGAACATAAACAAAACATCTTTGAGGGCTGGTATGCCCGGATATCTATCGTCTTTCTTTGCTTTTTTGCCATTGGTCTCTGAGCCAGAACTGTGTGATTGAGCAACATAGGTTACATGCTCCAAGGTGCACGCAAAACTAAGTAAGATAGGCAGTGTAGGTCCTGAATAGGAGGAAAGATGATGTGCTGGAGGTAATTTGCATACACATATAATATAAGGGGGCTTAAATTCATTGACAACATAAAACAAAATCTTATCTATTCTGTACTCACCTGTCTATGTTCTTAAGTCTTCACTGTTAATGATGCAATCCTGTTGATGTGAGGTTTATGTTTGATAATACAATCTGAGCTGTCACACTGCTTTGGGTGTGTGTTTTACAAGGTGTGAAGGAATGCTGGTTGGCATCTTAATAATGTGTCAGAACCAGAAGTGCAAGTTAACCCTTCGCAGATCTTTTTCATGATGTCAACAGGTTGACAATTGCAGATTGCAGTAGGAGGTTCATGATTTGCGGCATTTTTTGCAAAAGGGGCCCCTCCCACAAACTTTGGAAAAAATCTGACCGATACCTCTTGATCACAGAGATGATGTGTACCCATTTGTGTGAGTTCTGTACAAAATCTGTAGTAATACAAGCAAAAAGTGTGTTTTTAAGAAAATATAAAATGACGTAAAACGAGTCAGGTGGAAATGAGGAGGTTCTTCCTTGGCCGACTGGGAGTGTGCACTGTGCATGCAAAGTGTCACACTGATCGGTTCAGCGGTGCCCAACATTAGCTACTCAGCGAAACAGACACACATGAACAGGGGTGAAATATATATAATCTCCACCACCCGGCCGTTCTGACATGGCGGAGATAAATATAAATGTGAAATATAGTTATATATCTATATAGTAGTTAGCTATTCTAAAACAAAAAACAAAAAATAAACTGGGAAGTCATCCACTGTATACTGGGCTGGCAGATGTCAAGTGTTAGACCACGAACATGCTTGTCCAAATATCCGTGCCAGGACAAGTTGATGACCGCTGATAGAATTATATATATATACACAGTATATATATATATATATATATATATATATATATACACACACACACACACACACACACACACACACACACACACACACACACACACACACACACACACACACACACACACAGTATAGTGAATAATGAGAACATCTTTGTGGTCAAGTGGTTACGTTTGTCATAAGGAGAGCTTGGTAACAATGATGTTCCATAAAGGGCTATAAAATGACCATAAAACACTATTATGCTACTTAACAATCTGATATCCAACTCCAAGGCACAATATAATATAGCAATTTCCTATGGCATTTTAATTTGTGCACTTTTTGCATCAGAATTTGCATCAGTTTTAAATAACTAGCATATAGTATGGATCAATCATCATTTATGGAGCTATTGTGACTTTGAGCTGCATGCAGACATTAAAGTAGATTTAATCTGCTTTGTTGTAATAACTTGTCAGTGATGTGCAGGTTGGAGAGTAGTTGTTTGTGAAATGTGTCTCCAACACCTGCCACAGTTGTAGACAGAATGCATTAAACATTCACACTGTCCACATCAAACATACAATATGATATCAATTGTTCAACATTCACACTTCTCGTGTCATCAGTGCCCATACCCTAGGTGGGGTTGGCGAAAGGGCCTTTCTATGTGGAGTTTGCATGTTCTCCCCGTGTCCCCTAGGCTAGGTACCTCACAAAAAAACATGCAGTAATCCTGGACTCTATACTGCCTCCCCCTGGTCAGCCGGGCGCCTGATGGAGGGGAAAGTAACTGGTTGGATTAACGTGTTCCTTCCACGCCCTACTGGGGAAACTCCCCCCTGTCAGGTGATGCAGTCTGCACTTTTAGATCTGCTATTTTTGAACAATTTGGAAAATTCTTGACAAATCTGTTATTGGGGTCGCTGTCATAAAGTCCTTTCAAATCTGGGGGTCCGTGACATATTGAACACATTTTTCCATTGTGCAATGCACAAGTACACATTGGCATATTAAAAAAGGTATTCTTGAAAGTTTCATTTTTAGTTTTGCACATCAAATTGAGTAAAATTCAAGGAGTTCACACACAGATTTGCACATTGATAACGACTGCAGATTTATTTAGAAGAATCACATTTTGCAGCTACATGAAAGAACCAATGATTACCTTCAGCATAAATACATTTTGTTGTAATACATTTAATAAAACAGTTAATCTTCAATTAACTGTTCTATATTGCTTTAGTTTTTAAATAAAATTGTGTTATTCTTGATATGCATGATTCCTGCATAATACAAATGAAAATTAAATGAGTTTAACATAAACCTGAATAAAACCATAGCATAGAGTATACAATCAAGTCCTTGCACCAATTATAAATGTAGACAATTGAACAGTCTTGCAGACAGGGAATACATTTATTCTGAACTTGATTCAATGTAAACTCTACTTACAATATTTGTCTTTGGCTGTACTTCAGACATGCAGTTATATGTTTCAATATTAGAACACATGTATGGGACAAATAACAACAGTTATATGACATCTATAACAACACATGGAACAACAGTTAAATGGCTTGATTTGAATCCCTCAATATACGGTTGCAACAGTTACTCAAACTAATCCATTTAATCTATTATAAAAGATAATAATCGATTTGACCAAAAATAATCAATTTTGTGAGGAAAAATATTTAGCTTTTTTGTGCGTTGATTCCTTTAAAATTTAACAAATTATGAAAGAAAATGTGGTCCTCGATTAATCAAACAAGTTCTCCAGGAAATAATCGATAGTTGCAGCTCTACTTCAATATACACATTTGCTTTCTTAAATGAAAATACAAGTTGTTCATGTAAAGCAGAGGATTATGCTTAATTTATACTCTGCTGTAATTTATACAAGCTCACAATGCATTGCATAGCGATCTATTATGAGCCTGTTAATAAGTCGTATTTTGAAATATATATCAAGCTTTATACAGGCACTTAGTCTAATCTGTGTGATTGACAAGAGAGATGATCAGGGGAGCAGAGTTTTTACCATCATTATTAAGATAAGGATTGAAGTATGGGTAGATGTTCTCAGTGAAGGTGCAGCCTGTGAAAGAGTAGAGATGAACTCTGGCCTCCACATCATAAAAGGAGACCAGACCCGCCTCATAATCCACAAACACTCCTACTGTCTGGACCTTCTCTCTTACAGGGAGGAGAACAGCCGAGTTATCACCAGCCCAGTACTGATTTCCCTTCCTCAACCCTATAGACCAGTAACCATGGTTTGGGATTAGTTTAATTGCTCTCTTCCTGTTGACAGACTCTCTGACCACTCCTAGAGTCCAGGAAGTCTTCTCTTTAACCTGAACCTCAAAGTAAAACCTTCCTGAGGAGAAGCTTTGTTTTCCTAAGACATTGGGACATCTAGAGAATCTCTCAATGTTGTCTGGGAGATTATTTTTGTCTCCAAAACTCACTTGTTTTCTATCCTCAGACACAATGAGATAGGGATTTGCTGTATCAGGGTCCAGAGTTACATCCACTGCATATTGCTGGATCCTCCTCAGCTCAGCATCACGCAGCTTCTCCACCTCTTGACTGAGTTTCTTCTCCAGCTGAGCCACAGCTGTCCTCAAAGTCCCCACATATGAAGACTGAGGGACATTGACCTTTGTCCAGTCCTTGATGGGTGGAGGAGTGTTGATGGATGGGAAGCTCTGGGGGATGTGGAGGTGGTCTTCATTGTGTGAGAGCTGCTTCAGCTCAGAGCTTCTCTTCTCTAACTGAGTGATTTCCAGTTGAAGCTCATTAATGAAGCCTTCAGCCTGTTTCTCTGTTGTTTTCTGCTTCTCTTCAATCACATCAATGAGCTCAGCCTGGCTTCTCTGAATACAGTTTATTAGAGCAGTGAAGCCCTGCACACTGTCTGCTATCTCTCTGTCTGCATCTTTCTTGCTGAGCTCTACTGAGTGTTTGAGCTCCTGCATCTTCATGTGTCTGTCCTGGATCATCTGCTGAACTTCGGCCTCTGTCTTTCTTTCATATTCTTCTTTCCACTTGTGCCTCCTGAATTGAACAGCCAACTCAGCGAGAACTTTATTAACGGAGAGTTCTGGTCTCTTGCCGAAGGCTTTGTTACATAATGGACACTTTGAAGCACCAGCATTTTCCCAGTTATATGTGATACAGGTTTTGTAGTAGTTGTGTCCACATGGAGTGGTGATTGGATCAGTGAACACATCCAGACAGATAGAACACAGGAAGTGCTCTTCAGACAGGAGACTGCTGGCATACGCCATTTCTACACACTATAGGAATATGAATGAAAACATCATTAGTTCTTATACCAACAAAGTTAAAGTATAAAATATAGCACAGTACACAGTACTAGTGTACTAGATTTTCAGGCCTTCAAATCTATTCCCATATTGCGCTGATCAAAGCAATGGTCACCGAGTTGAGCCAATTGAAGTGTTAAACACTGCTGTAACGCTGCTGTAGTGCCTCATTTGTGTGTGTGTGTGTGTGTGTGTGTGTGTGTGTGTGTGTGTGTGTGTGAGTGTGTGTGTGTGTGTGTGTGTGTGTGTGTGTGTGTGTGTGTGTGTGTGTGTGTGTGTGTGTGTGTGTGTGTGTGTGTGTGTGTGTGTGTGTGTGTGTGTGTGTGTGTGTGTGTGTGTGTGTGTGTGTTTGTGTGTGTGTAGTATTAGTGCCAATTGGCGTAGGTTTGTCTAACACACGTAGTCCCTGATGTGATTGTTCTTATGGCAGACCCAACAGTATTTGTGCCAAATTTGGTGTAGATTGGAATTATACACGTGGCCCCTGGTGTGACTATTGTCATAGAAATAGAACAAATAGAACAAGAGAAGAATTTCAGGCATTTTTGTCATGCTGTGTACTGAAAATTGTATCTATCCTGTACTCACCTGTCTGTCCTTAAGTCTTCTCTGTTAATGCAATCCTGTTGATCCGAGGTTCATGTAGAGAATAATGATGTCAGCTTTTTAATTGTGGTTCTGATGAATCATTAAGATGACAGTCAACTTTGCGTCACAACTTGTAAAAGTTAACCCTTCAATAGACTCTTTCATGCTGTGAGCAGGTTGATAAAATGCTGAATAAAAATGTAAATTTCATACCATATTTACATTTATATTCTATTTCTATTTACCGTTTTTCTATAAGGTGAATAGAATATTGTCTAATAAGACCTAAAGAGTTGTTCAACTATTGCTTGTTTCCCTTTTTCCATACTGGCGTACCACTTCAAACATTGTTATCATCAACCATGTTTTTGATCAAAGTCCTTAGGATATTGCTTTATAGCACACTTGCACTGGAGGCTTTCATGTGCTGTGAAGTTTGACCTGGAGTAGATGAGTCGTCACAGAATGATTTAAGCTCCTATTTCCTCCTGTGTTTACAGCGATATAAGATCTCCGCCAGGCAGAGTTGCCTATCCAGGGCTGTGTCAGTCGTGGGTTCGAGCCGTCAGGAAGCTGCGGGGAGAAATAGAGTTTGTACGACACATGGTGCAACTGTTCACGTTTGTGGCAGAAGTAAAAGGCATTTTGGAGGCACACACTTTGGAGGTCCCTCTACATGTATTTCCAATTTGGGAGAGATTGGGAGAGATCATGATAAGTGCCATTTAGGCCCCGCCCACATATTTTTTAAGCAGTTCCAGACAAAATGTCATTGTCATATGATGCAGGAGCCAATTTCGGCCAAATGTTTGGTATAAAATGAATGAATGAATGAATGAATAAATACATAATTAAACTACCTGTGCTCCTCGGAGCACAGGTCTCCGGCAGGTCAGGTAGGTTATTGTGGCCTCCTGGTGGCGCTATAATAGACCAATGTGAAAAGGGTGCCATTTGTTCTTAGGCCTTTCAAGGCAATCAGACACTGCATTCATGATTTGAGGCATTTTGTTCCAAAAAGATGTTTTGTTATATTAGACCTGCTGGTGGCGCTATAACAGGCCAATGTGAAAAGGGTGGCATTTCTTCCTCGGCCTAGTGGGAATGTGTGTGTAAAAATTCACGGAAATCGCACGCTGTGTGCATGATTTGAGGCATTTTGTTCTAAACACACCTCTCCTGCAAACTTTGAAAGCCAATGTTATAGCCAATTAGGATATGAAAATATCATACACATCTGTCTTGATCACATTTGCGTGAAATTTGGATAAAATCGGAAGGAGTAATATAAACAAATGTGTTTTACATAAGTCCGCCTCCTGGTGGCGCTATAATAGACAAATATGAAAAATGTAGGGCAAAGGATTTTCCTTAACCTTTTCCTTAAAAAAGGGAGTGTGCATACAAAGTTTTACACAGATCGGTGCAGTTATCGGTAAAAACATGAATCGGCCTGTTATAGCGCCACCATGAGGCTGATTTGAAAAAATTCAAGTGGCATTTCTTTCTTGGCCTAGTGGGAATGTGCGGAGTGTGTGTGCACAGTTTCGCTGGGATCAAGCCAACGGTGCCGGAGATTAGTTCACACTTCACATACAGAAGGACACACACACACACGGAAGGACGGACAAGGTGCAAAATATACTCTCTCGCCATGCCTTTTGGCCTGGTGGAGACAATTCATGCATTCTGCAACAAACAGTGACTGTATAGCATTTGTGGTGCCCCCTATGGTTGGAAGTCTTATTGCTTTTGGCTTTGCATTTTTTTGAGGCCCCTCAAAATTTAGTTAGAGTTGACACTGCGTTCATGATTTGTGACATTTTTTGGCAAAAAGTCTTCAGAATGGAATATGAAAAACATGACTGATACAACTTTATCACATGACTCCAAAGATAAAATGTACCGATGTGTGTGAGTTTTTGACAAAATCTGTAGTAGTTGTATCAAAAAGTGTGTTTTGAAGAAACAAAATGGCAAAAAATGTTGTCATCTGGAAGTGGGTGAGGCCTTCATGGGGAGTTCATCATGAACCAAGGAATCCAGGGGAAACATTTTTCATTATATGACCCTACGGTTCAAACGTGCTGGGGCTTGTGATAGTGCCACTATGAGGTCTATTTGAAAAAATAGACCTCCTTCCTTGGTTTACTGTGCTGTGCATGCAAAGTTTCATGCCGATCGGTCCAGCGGTGCCTGAGATTAGTTGCTCACCGGCACACACGCCCGTGCACGCTCGTGCACGCAAGCACGCACGCACGCACACCTCCCAGCCGTTCTGGCCTGGTGGAGATAAATATATACTGTAGATGTAAAATATATAGTTTTTATGTTTCACAAGCTGGAGAAATATTTAGCTGAATTGTTTATGCATTACAATGTAAAAAAAACAAGAAAAAACAGCAGAACTTGAAGCTCACATCACAACTCGCGCTTGTTGATTGCCTAATTGTAATTTTTAGGTCAAGTGTTTGAGGTTGTTTGTCATAAGGAGAGCTTTTAGTGCTCATTAAAGGCCTACACAATGATCATTAAACAGTATTATGCCACTTAACAATCTTATGGCCAACTTTTAAGGCACAGTATAATATAGCAATTTCCTGTAGCATCTTAATTTTTATGTTTTTTGCATCATAATTTGAATCAGTTTTAGTCGATTAGACAACTAGCACATAGCATGCATGGATTAATCATCATTTATGGAGCTATTATCAGCTGCATACAGACATTAAAGTAGATTTTATTTGCTTTGTTGCAATAAATTGTCAGTGTTGTGCTGGTTAGAAAGACATTGTTTGTGAAATGTGTTCAACCTTTGGCTCCAACACCTGGCACAGTTTACTTTGAACACCGTAGACAACATTCACACAGTCCACATCAATTTTGGGAACCAACCGGAGCTTTTGGCAAACCACGCCCCCGGAGGTGGTATAGTAATAGAATTATGCATTATTTTATAATTAGAGCATACTGTATATAGGTGGGCCTGGTTATGCCACGCAGTCAGGACACTTAAAAAAAAAAAACTACTACGTGCATTTGTGCAGTAGGATGCGGGGGTTAACAGAGCTGTTCTACAGCCTAAAATCTCTTCATTCCACTCCACACATATAGCGAAATATCATATAATCATATAATAAATCTATAGTATTAGACTATAAAATAATGCATGCCCTATTTTCCTGTACAGTTTGCGGTATGTACCGTTCTCAGTCACGTGAGATATGCTCCTGCGGCCGTAATCATCTCCTCACTCCAAACATATCTTAAATATCAACTCAACTCGCCCGTTCCTTTTTTTAAACGGTGGTAGTGCGTGTGCTCTCTCTCTCTCTCAATGTTAAAGCAAGCTCGCTTTACCCAACAGAGAGCTCCGGGGCGTGGTTTGCCCAAAGCTCCAGTTGGTTCCCAAATCACGCTACACAGACAGATTGACAGGGGTGAAAACATATTCTCCACCTCCTGGCCTATTGGCCTGGTGGAGATAACAATAACAGCAGTGCAATAGTCCATGGGCTCTCAACATGGGGTCCGGGGGTCACCAGGGGGTCCAAATGGATCCTTACAAGTCTTTAACTCCGATTGTACGAATGGAACCAAATGTAATGGATCCTTGGGTGTCTTTATGGGTCCATTTGGTTGCATTTGTACACTCTGAGTGTTAAATTAATACTGAGGAGTAGATTGGGGTCCCAGAGATAAAATTGGTATCAAATGGGTGGCCTAATGCATGTCAAACTCAGAAAAAAAAGAGAAAGAGATAGAATCACTGAACTAAACTATACTGTCAAGTCCTCAGTGTTAATTTAACTGAGAGAATGTACATTTGTACTTTACAGACCCTTAAAGGGATAGTTCACCCAAATAAGTACCTTTTTTCTATCGATTAGTCACCCCTTGGAGACTTGAATTCATGGATATTTTTTTATTTTTTTGTCGCATTCCTGAGACGATAATTTGATGTCAATTATTGGCTTAGGAATGCAAACAAAACAAACAATCCATGAATTCAAGTCTCCATGGGGTGACTAATCGATAGGGAAAAAAGTGATTTTGGGGGTGAACTATCCCTTTAAGTTTCCATTCAGTTCCATCGTGGGACCGAATGGTCAAGTACTTTCCGGTGAGGCAGTTTAGCTCACATGTTAACAAACAGCGTGCATGCGTCTATGTCATTGACATAGCTTAAAATGTTTCATTTGTTTGTATTTTTATTTTGTTTTGACTTTATGTTTTCAAATTCAATTTAGTTTAATTAGTGGTTTCGGTAGTTTACGTTTTTAGTTTTGTCATTATGGGGCATTTGTCAGGGGTGAGATTCAAAAAGGTCAGAAAAATTGTTAAAATAAAAATAAACCCCCAATAACATACCATAATGACAGTTAAAATTGGCACAACTAAGAAATTGGAGGATATATTTTATATCCACCCACAATACTACACAGAGCAGTTAGGGCTGGGGTTGTGTCTTGCTCAGGGACACCTCGGCACAAAACCAGGGCCAGGAATCAAACATGGGACCTTTCTCTTCCCAGGCGGGCTCTCTACCCATTCAGCTATGGCCAGTTGGCCACTATTTTATTTTAATTTGTTGCACTTACAGTGAGTAAAAGTCAAGGAGTTTAGACATTTGCACATTCATTTCAACTGCTGATTTATTTTTGAAGAATCACATTTTACTTCTTCTATAATTCATAACTTGCAGCTACATAAAATAACCAATCATAAACGGGCTAGACCTCTTTGGTAGAGGTTTGGGTTGTGTAGTTATACCTTGCCATGACGTAACTCACAGGTGGGCAAGAAATAAAACAATAATTACTAGAAATACTAAAACATTGACTAGAAATTGATCATTCAAAATATGCTCCTCACTGACTTACATTGTACAGTGAAGAGGCTCTGGAGGAGCTCTTTTAGCCTGTAAACAAATGCAAACAAAGCTGATTCTCACAATATAGAACATCACCAAACCCTGTACTATTTTATTTTAAATATATAAAAACGACAACTTCCTGTTGATTTTACTATTTGAAGATCATTCTGGATCCAGATTTGCCGTTCCAGTCTGGGTTTTCTTCCTGATAAAAATAGAAAAATCAACCCAAACCTCTACCAAAGTGCTCTAGCCCTTTCACATCAGAATCATTGCATTTCTATATAACTGTTCTATAGAAATTGCTTTAAAGTACAAGTACAGAACAGAATATTATTATTCCTGATATACATGATTCCTGCACATTCATGAATGAAAATTACGAGTTTAACTTAAAAGTGCAGTGTTTTTCTTTTGCTAGATAGTCGTGATAAATAGCTGATAGAAGTCATTGCTAGTGTTTGTTCAGCAACAGCGGTCTCCCTGTCTCTCTAGCTCTTCAGTAAACACAAAATGTATTTTCAGAACAAATACAGGATGCATGGTAAACAAGTGAAATTGGAAGTGATGACACAAAGAAATGAGCAGACACAATTGAACCTATACACACACATATTCACACTATACAATTAAAGCTGTTAAATGGGTACTCTCTCCTGATTGGATAAAATTGGCAACCCACCTGGAAATCTATTTTCTGTTTATTAAAGAGCTGGAGAGATGGGAAGACCCCTGTTACTGAACAAACACTTTATACCATTAATATCTAAATATTAATATAGATTTAATCTTTTCACAGAAAAACATTTTGTTTTAACCAAAAAAATATCACTTTTACTTAAAATGATAAAATACACAATCAGTCCTTGTAGCAAAGTAAATATGCAGACAATTGTAGAGTCTCACAGACAGGGAATACATTTTAATCTAATATAGTGGAAACTCTAATATTAATCTTTGGCTGTACTCAGATAATAGAAGACATAAGTTGGCAGTAAAATGGCTTGATTTGAAATTACACCTGTAAATGAATACCTTTATATGGGGGTGCAACAGTTAATCAAACTAATACATTTAATTGATTATTTAAAAAACTCTATGATCGATTGTAAAAAAAAAAAACATTCTACAAGCTCAAAACACGTCACAGCATTGAATTGTTGAATAATAATAATACTAATATATTTATAAAAAGAAATGTGTTCCTCGATTATTCAAATAATCGAAAAAGTAAACTGTAGAATAATCGCCACAGCAATAGTTGCTGCCCTACTTCAACACAAATTACTTTTCTTAAATAAAAATTTACTTTTTCAGGATTACGATTAACATACTCTTTTGTACAGTCATGTGGCAGAAACAGACGATCTACAAGCTCAAAACTCATTGCATAGCGATGCCTTGTGAGCTTGTAGTTCAGTTATTTTCGGCATGTGACGGCATGTGACACACACTTACAGACACGTCTGATTGACATGAGAGATGATCAGGGGAGCAGAGTTTTTACCAACATGATTAAGATATGGACTGAAGTGCGGGTAGAGTTTCTCAGTGAAGGTGCAGCCAGTGAAAGTATAGAGATGAACTCTGGACTCCACATCATAAAAGGAGACCAAACCATCCTCATAATCCACAAACACTCCCACTTTCTGGACCTCCTCTCTTACAGGGAGGAGGACAGCAGGGCCGGCAGCAGCCCAGTACTCATTTCCATTCCTCAACACTATAGTCCAGTAACCGTTGCTGGGGGTCGCTGTGATTGTTCCCTTCCTCCTGTTGATGGACTCTCTGGCCACTCCTAAATCCCAGTCCGTCTTCTCTTTAACTTGAACCTCATAGTAAAACCTTCCTGAGGAGAAGCCTTCTTTTCCTAAGACACAAACACATGTAGAGAATCTCTCTGGGTTGTCTGGGAGATCCTTGCATACGGCTCCATGACTCACTTGTTTTCCATCCTCAGACAGGATGAGTCTGCGGTGTGCTGTATCAGGGTCCAGAGTAACATCCACTGCATATTGCTGGATCCTCCTCAGCTCAGCATCACACAGTTTCTTCATCTCTTGACTGAGTGTCTTCTCCAGTGTCTTTTCCAGCTGAGCCACAGCTGTCCTCGCAGTCCCCACATATGAAGACTGATGAACATTGACCTTTGTCCAGTCCTTGGTGGGTGGAGGGGTGTTGATGGGGAAGTTCTGGAGGGGGTGGAAGTGTTCTTCAGTTTGTGAGATTTTCAGCTCAGAGCTTCTCTTCTCTAACTGAACAATTTCCTGTTGCATCTCTTTAATGAAGCCTTCAGCCTGTTTCTCTATTGTTTTCTGCTTCTCTTCAATCACACCAGTGAGCTCAGCCTGGCTTCTCTCAATACAGCTCACCAGAGCAGTGAAGGCCTGCACACTGTCAGCTATCTCTATTTCTGCATCTTTCTTGCTGAGCTCTACTGAGTCCTTGAACTCCTGAATCTTCAGTTGTCTCACCTGGATCATCTGCTGAAGCTCATCCTCTGGCTTTCTTTCATATTCTTCTGTCAATCTGTGCCTCTTGAACTGATCAGCCAACTCTGTGAGAACTTTATTAACAGAGAGTTCTGGTCTCTGGTAGAAGGTTTTGTTACATAGTGGACACTTAGAAGCACCAGCATTGTCCCAGTGCTGTGTGATACAGGTTTTGCAGTAGTTGTGTCCACATGGAGTGGTGATTGGATCCGTGAACACATCCAGACAGATAGAACACAGGAAGTGCTCTTCAGAATTCAGACTGCTGGCAGACGCCATTTCTACACACTGAAAATGAGAATGAAATTATAAATTGATCTTATACCAAAAATCTTCAATTATAAAATGTAGTACAATATTTAACCCATTAAGACCTGGAACTGTGTCATTTTTAGATATGAGCTAAAAAGCATTATTTTACACTTTAGGCTATTCAAAAATAGCAGATATACAAGCCCATAGCGCGGCACCGAGTGCCGCGCTATGAGCTTGTATATCTGCTATTTTTGAAAAATCGTGAAAATGTGTGCAAATCTTTGAACATAATATATTTTTTAAGCGAACATTTTTAACTCAAATCTTTGCTTCTGGGGGTCCCTGGAACAAAATATTTTGATGGGGGTCTGCGGCCAAATACATATAATTTTGTGGTCCTTGACATGAAAAAGATTGAGCACCACTGACATAGAAACATACGTTTTTCAGAAAACTGTTGGGATTTAGGAGACGGCTTCAGGTCTCAATGGGTTGTTAAAGTACATATAGCGCATTGAGAAACATCATGCAGATACACGTAGTCTCACGATTCGATTTGATTACGATTACTCTGTTAACTATTCACTTTGATTACGTTTACTCTGTTAACTATGATTCGATTGGATTCTACGATGCATCTCGATTCATCTAAATCTTTAAAAATGTTCTAGCACGTGTTCTACATTTTATGACGAAAATGTAATATTAAGCAAGAAAAATAAATAATTATATAAAATAATAAAAAATTATATAGCCTACAGATTTACTGTTATAGGAATAGTCTTAGACAGGCATGTCATCACAGCTGAGAAGGGCACTTCTCACTGAGGTTGTAAAAACCTCAGTATTAATTTAACTCTGACTCAGAGATAAATTAACACTGAGGTTACTGAGAGTGTACAAGTGACTCAGGAGAGGGGAGACACGATGTCTATTGTGATGAACGTGTAGAACGTAACGCTCGGTAGAACGGCTGTTCACAAATGATTAGATTCTCCGCTTTGAAAACTGGCCGACTTTGTATGACTTAATGACTTTATGACAACAACCCCTTCACTCTGTATCTCAGAGGCAGAAAGAACGGCACTATTGCGTTAGCATGTAGCTAACGCATCATCACAGACAGTTGAATGCAAGGTTGCCTTCAGAGGAAAACCAAGAGCAAACATAAAGGCTATAATCAATTATGTCACGTCACCGCATCGATGCAGAATCACGCACGACCACATCGCAATGCATCGTAGCATCGATTAATTTCCACACCACTCTACCTCACTGAAATACTTAATTCAGACAAATAGAACAACCGTGGCATTTCAGGCATTTTTGTCATGTTGTTTACTGAAAATCATATCTATTCTGTACTCACCTCTCTGTCCTTAAGTCTTCTCTGTTAATGATAAAATCCTGTTGATGTAATAGGTTTATGTGAGAGAATATGATGAGTTGTCACGCTGCTGTGGGTGTGTTTTACTTGTGGTTATGACACATCATTAAAATGCCACTCGACTTTGATTCACTGCAACTTGTAGAAGTGAACTCTTCGCAAGACTCTTTCATGCTGTGAGCAGGTTGGCAAATTGTAATAATAATTAGACCTATTTCATCCCACAGTAACCTGCTTCCCAAGAGGGACTCTCATACCCATTCAGCAATGGCCATCCCATTTTATGTTTATGTTCTATTCGTATTACATATTTTCTATGAGGTGCATTACTGTTGTATTTTATACCCTCTGTGAGCACTTCAAACATTGATTGTTGTTTTTATTGCGTCATCATCAGCCATGTTCCCGATCAAAGTCCTTGAGATACAGATACAGAGATACTGTATGGCTTTATGGCACCTTGCTGTTTGCACTGGAGGCTGTCATGTGCTGTGAACTTTTTGACCTGAAGTAGATGTGTCGTCACAGAAAGATTGGATCTCTTATTTCCTCCTGAGTTTTCAGTCATATGAGATCTCCGCCAGGCCGGGTTGCCTACCCAGGGCTGTATCAGTCGTGGGGTGCAGCCGTCAAGACATGAGGAAGCTGCTGGGAGAAATAGTTTGTAAAACAGACGGTGCAACTATTTGTGTTTTTGGCGGCCCCCCTATGGGCCCTCAACATACGATTCCAATTTTGGTATGATTGGATTTAGAGCTCAAGATATGTGCCTTTTTTCCCTCTTTTTTATAGAAAAATAAAAGGATTCCTACAATTAGTTTTTATTTTTTTCCACAAATGTATAAGCTCACATTATGACTCGTTGTGAACTTGTACTGTAGTTCTGCAATTTCGTACATTTTTAGGTTAAGTGTTTTTAAGTTGTTTGCTAAAAGGAGAGCTTGGTAACAGTGGAGTTTTCCATAAAGGTCTATACAAATGACAATAAAACAGTATTACACCACTCAACAATCAGATGGCTAACTCTAAGGCACAATATAATATAGATATCAAAGAAAGGAATTAAAAAACAATCCAAAAGGGTAGCACATCCAAAAATTTCAATTAAATGGTCTGAGGAAGGCTCATAGCCGAAACGTGTAAGCGTTCATTCTATTGGTGTGCCAATAAAAAATGTGGAAATGTGAGTAATTTGTAATTTGAAATTTTTGGATGTGCTACCCTTTTGGATTTTTTGTAATTCCTTTTTTTGATATGTATACTGGACTTTGGGTCTAGCACTCCACTGACAAAACCCATTGTTGATGTGCAACCTCTTTTTCTTATTTAGAATATAATATAGTCCAGTCATTCTCAACCTCCCGTGGAGGTGCTTTACAAATAGAACAACACATTTCGATCTTGCACAAATTGCTGTCATAGCTTAATCAAAATGTTACTTTTAACAAGCACAATTATGTGCCAATAGTTGCACGGTGTTGCAGGTCTGTCACACTGATTTGCCCTGTGCCAGTGCACTAGAAACCTTCAGAAAGCAGCCTAAAAGGAGGGGAGGGGGGGGGGACTGACAGCAAATATAAGGATTTTGAAAATCAGAATAAGGCCTCTTTAGTGTATATATAAGTATACATTCGTTTTCGTATGTGGGCCTTGACCATCTTGACACAGCGTTCACACTGTCCACATCAAACATACAATATGATATCACTCCAGGTGTCAACATTGCATAATATTTATTATCACAACACTACACGCGCACACACGCGCGCACGCACACACGCACGCACGCACGCACGCACGCACGCACGCACGCACGCACGCACGCACACACGCGCACACACACACACACACACACACACACACACACACACACACACACACACACACACACACACACACACACACACACACACACACACTTTAAAAGGTGGCACATAAATAAAGAAAGACAAGCTAAAAAACAAGTCCGACTCCAAGAATAACAGATCTTTATGGCAGGGCTTTCAATTAATAACCGACTACAAACAGAATAATGTCAAAACAAATCAATGGAAACTAATTGCCTTTAGTGGGATGAATACAGTTATCTGAAGTCTGACACACCTTAGACTCTGACCCCATAACCTCCCTGATGAGCTGAATAACCTTTTATTGCAGGGTTGATACTGGATCAGACCCATAGCCTTGTTGTGTTTCACAGTCTGTTACTGCATTTATAATCAGGGGTCATGAGGTTAGAACTGTGCGGTGCAGGTAAAGCACTAGGAAGGCTTCATGTCCTAATCTAGTAACATCTACTACACTGAAATCGTCGCTGTCTGGGCAGAAACCTTGCATTTCCATATTTCAACTTTTATGTTTTTTTTTGGGGGGTAAATGACACTAAGTTACCCTTCTTCACCATACTGCAGTGTTACACAAATGTAGCAAAAATAGTCTATCAAAAGTGACGGTTAAAGTGTTTAAGTGTGTGTGTGTGTGTGTGTGTGTGTGTGTGTGTGTGTGTGTGTGTGTGTGTGTGTGTGTGTGTGTGTGTGTGTGTGTGTTTTAATGAAAAGTATAAACACGAGCTTGTGACAAAATAATAACTACATTGGACATACAAGTTTTCCGCCCGGCGATAAGGATTTTATCCTATTTTTACTGAAGATTGGAACTACTTGCCATGCTCTAAACAAAGGTACCGGCATTGGTTCGCCAATATTTTAATGTCAACGCCCCCCCAAATTGATACGTATTCCCCCCCCCCCCCCCCCATATAAGAGAAGATTTGTGTTGTTAAATCTTTTCGAAAATAGCCGATCTACAAGCTCAGAACGCATCGCTTTGCAACATGTTGTGCGCTTGTAGATGAGCTATTCTCAAATTGTAAAATAGGATTAAAAAATATGATTTTGATGTACATTATATGAACTAATTTTGCTGGGGACCTCCTTGATCCCCCTCTTTGAGAACAACAGTTTTAAGCACTTGAACCCTAGAATCCCTATTCTTAGGGGAACATTAGCCGAAAATAGTCGATCTACAAGCTAACAGCGTCGTGGGCTTATAGATCGTCTATTTTCGGCAAAGAACTTTGGTGTAGAGGGGGAAAAGTAAATTAAAGAGCCAACGGTCATGTTTACTAAGTCTTGGGGTTTTTAAGTGGTTAAGTCAGCTGTGATTGTTCCTGTGAGAAACCAACGCTGTCTGAATGACTACAGACCTGTCGCTTTGACATCTATTATTATCATGACAGTCTGGCATGTAGCACCTCTCCAGTGTTATCATTTTGCATAGTCATCACTGTCAGGCAGAGATGTCGTAATCTCAATATTTCAACTTTTCATGTTTTTTTTTCATAAATGATGTCAACAGTGTCACACAAAAGTAGCCACAAAAAAAGCAATGCCTCACAGCTTGAAGATTATTTTTGCCATTAAAAATAAATACATGAAGTGAAGATGGTTAAGTGTCTCTGTGGGTTTTTATAAATATTGAATCAGTGGAAGTATCAACGAGAACTCATGAATAAATAACAGCTGGATCCTTTGGAACACATTTCTTTTTCCCATTTTCTGAATAGTAACAGTTTTTGGACGTATAAGCTTTCCCCCACGACAGCGACAAAATATAATTCATTCAAGGTGAGATCCAGTTTTCACACTGACTGTTCATTGAACTCAGTTTCTCTCACTGCGGCAAATATTGACAACGTTATGTGGGGGCATTTCTTCTAATTAAACTGCAATTGACGGAGTCGGCTACCCAGCACATACTGTATTCTGTGTGCATTTACATCTCTCAAAGGAATGAAGTCATCTTAAAGCAAAGCAAGTAATTAGATTGACCTTTGGGCCTTTCTATTGATCTTTGGATCTCCAAAGAGCAGAGATGATTAATACGCAGCTCTGCTCGTAGCTTTAATGACAAAGGACATGTTTGTGTTGTTTACCCACTGAAAGTATATTCATTAACTTTTTCTTCTCAAAGCCTCATTGCGTTTCATGCCCTCCCTTTTATGAAAAGAGCTATTTGCTTTACGTCACCTGCTCTGCAAATTGAAATGCAAATTGAAAGGAAGCAAGGCTGCCGGCTGGTAATAATAACTTCATTTATGAGTATGCACATTCAAAAATAATATATAAATTGCTCATAGATGTTCTCTTTGGCTGCGATATCATCCATAATTGCATGATAGAGCTGAGCTGGCTTACAAGGCTGTGAAGTCTTTAAACATCAATGGGACTTCATGTTTTGATTCAAGGTACAGCTTCAGTGAAGCTTGGCTGGCTTGGCTACAAAGTGTCCCCATCCAAGTTAATTTGTTGTCACAGCAGGATGTCTACCACTGACGGTAAGTACTGGGAGCTGATGGAAAGTGGTGTCCTAAGTACTGGGAGCTGATGGTAGGTATTGTTGTAAGTACTAGGAGCTGATGGTAGATGTTGTCGTAAGTACTGGGATCTGATGGTAGATGTTGTTGTAAGTACTGGGAGCTGATGCTAGGTGTTGTTGTAAGTACTGGGAGCTAATGGTAGGAGTTGTTGTAAGTACTGGGAGCTAATGGTAGGTGTTGTTGTAAGTACTGGGAGCTGATGGTAAGTGTTGTTGTAAGTACTGGGAGCTGATGCTAAGTGTTGTTGTAAGTACTGGGAGCTAATGGTAGGAGTTGTTGTAAGTACTGGGAGCTAATGGTAGGTGTTGTTGTAAGTACTGGGAGCTGATGGTAGGTGTCGTTTGTTGTAAGTACTGGGAGCTGATGGTAAGTGTTGTTGTAAGTACTGGGAGCTGATGGTAGGCCTAAGTGTTGTCGTAAGTATTGGGCGCTGATGGTAGATGTTGTCGTAAGTACTGGGAGCTGATAGTAGGCCTAAGTGTTGTCGTAAGTACTGGGCGCTGATGGTAGATGTTGTCGTAAGTACTGGGAGCTGATAGTAGGTGTTGTTTTAAGTACTGGGAGCTGATGGTAGGTGTTATCGTAAGTATTGGGAGCTGATAGTAGGTGTTGTTGTAAGTAGGCCTACTGGGAGCTGATGGTATTCCGTTTCGTTTCCCGTTTCGTTTAATGACTGTAGAGATATTGTGGACTGATTTGCGTGATGTTTGGACTAAAAAATGCCACTTAAACATTTTCAAATCAGCCTCATGGTGGCGCTATAACAGGCCAATTAACGTTTTTACCTATAACTGCACTGATCTGCGTGAAACTTTGCACGCACACCCCCTAGAGGCCAAGGAAAAACCTTTGCCCTGCATTTTTCGCATCTGTCTTTTACAGCGCCACCAGGAGGCTAACTTTTGTAAGACACATTTTTTACTATTACTCCTTCAGATTCTGTCCAAAAATCACGCAAATCAGTACACAGTATCTCTATAGTCATGCAATCAAGACGGCTGTGTCCGATATTTCATATTCCATCCTAATTACCTAATCAGCGGCGGACTGGCCATTTTGCGTACTGGGCAAATGCCCGGTGGGCCGCTGGGCCAGTGGGCCAGTGGGCCACAAAAAAAAAAAAAAAAAAAAAAATCGCTCCCGTTTTAGGATTATTACGGTCCTTTCCGGGTCGAGCGGCCCAATTATTAGTTACGTTAATGTTTGGGCTGGGATGCTTTCCGGCAGGGGCCTCAGTGCGGCTGCAGAGTTCATGTGAAGGACTGGTCTGAAGTGAAACTGTGAAACTCCCCCCCCTTGACAAAACGGCCCGGGGGGTGGTGGGCCGGTTCGGACCAAAATGCCAGGGCTGAATTTTGGTCCCAGTCCGGCCCTGTACCTAACATTGGCTTCCAAAGTTTGCAGGATAGTCCCTTTTGAACAAAATGCCTCAAATCATCAACGCAGCGTCCGAATATATATATTTTTACTCAATGTATTTACTTTAAAATATTTTACCTCAAGTTGTAATGTGTGTGTGTGTGTGTGTGTGTGTGTGTGTGTGTGTGTGTGTGTGTGTGTGTGTGTGTGTGTGTGTGTGTGTGTGTGTGTGTGTGTGTGTGTGTGTGTGTGTGTGTGTGTGCGTGTGTATTCTTTTTTTTTTTTTTACAATAAATAAACATGTTCAGACATACATTGACGCATTCTGTATGTCATACATTTCTTTGTGTATTTCATGTATGAGTCTGGATTGTTCATTAAGTACATAAAACAAGTATTTCGCTGTACTACTTTGAAGTCTCCATGTCATTCATCAACGTGTCCGAGTGCCAATGTCACCAAGGACAACTTCAACACTATCCACCCCCCCACATGTAGGGCTGCCACGATTACAAATTTAAGTTGACGATTAATTGTCAC
The DNA here is from genome assembly GCF_963280865.1 of Gymnoscopelus braueri. Lineage (NCBI taxonomy): Eukaryota > Metazoa > Chordata > Actinopteri > Myctophiformes > Myctophidae > Gymnoscopelus > Gymnoscopelus braueri. The sequence continues at coordinate 49,994,938 of NC_137613.1, forward strand.
TCAAATAATTGCGATTAACGATTAATTAATAAAAAAAATTATGGAACATTATGAATACAAATTACATATCTGTTTGGCTTTTAGCTTTCGTAAACAAAAGTTGCACAGGTCAGATATGACAAATAACACATATTTAATTACTTTATACTTAAAAATAAACATTAATTGTGGAAGTAGACGATCTATAAGCGGTGCGACGCGTTTTGAGCTTATAGATCTGCTATTTCCACTATTTTTTCACATGGAATTGATTATGACGATTATGCAAAAATAATTGCGATTATATAAAATAATTGCGATTAGACGACTATGTAATAATTGTGACAGGCCTACCCACATGTAGACTATTTTAGCGGGTGAATAGAGATCCTGTGGTTCATTCACACTTTCCGCTCAACCTCATTTCAGCCGGATAATCAGTGCTGTCCAGCTCTTTTCATCTCTGGTTATCCTGTCTGGTCACACACGCACGCACACGCACACACAATACACCGCCGGGGGCGGCAGCCACTTTGCTGCATCCAAACAATCTAGTTATAATAGCCATTATCTCCTCTCTATTACAATGGAGGCAATGTTGTGGTCAATTGTGGGTAACGCTAGTTTTCACCCTGCTTGTAACCCCCACCTCCCCCCGTTTAGTCGTTCACTATCCCTCTTCGCTGTATTCTCTCCATTCTATACCTCATTTCTGTATTCTCTCCATTCTCATTTCTCGTTGCCAGTTGACTGCTGTTGTTTCACCTCATTAGCCTTGCTAGCCCTCATACATTGCAGTCATATTGGAATGTATAGGCTAGTGTGACAGAGACAGAGCTAGTACTGTTTGCCTCCCAGCATGTGCACTTAAAGGGCAAGACCACTTTGTTAGAGGTTTGGGTTGTGTAGTTACCTTGCCATGATGTAACTCCAAAGGTGGACAAGAAATCAAAAATATTCGGACTGCCGATTAGAAATTGATAATTCTAAATATATTCCTCATTGACTTACATTGTACAGCGAAACACCTCTCAAAGTCACTCTTTTACCTTGTAAAGAAACACATCTTATTTGTGCTGCTCACAATGTGTGTGTAAGAGCCATTTGAGCCATATGTGATTTAAGCGTATTTGTTTATGTCTGTATTCAGTGTATTGTATGCTAAAAGTGATTGGCACTAAAGCTACAGAGAATAAAGCGTTTATTTATGAACTCACGGACAAGTTTTGGACCTCAGTTATTCTAGCACACGTCAGAACTCCCTCGGCAACCAGTAGCACCTAAGTATAGGACTAGGACGCTTCATTGGTCGAAAGCTGCCTCGGCTCAAGTTGACTGTGTTTATTGGAAGCAAGTCAAACCAGCGGGGCTTGTTTAGACACGCACGGACAGCAGTGGCGTAACGCAGAATCGCGGGACCTCCCCGCGGGAGTTTCGCGTACATGCACCTCATTAGCGAAATTGGTCAAATAGAACCGAATTAGACCCGAATTAGACCGAATTAGACCCGCACAGGTTGTGCACGCAAATGCACGCGCGCGTGCATTTGCGTGCACAACCTGCGCGCGTGCGCGAAGCGCACACGTGCGAACATTTTCGGGTCTAATTCGGGTCTAATTTGGTCTAATTCGGGTCTAATTCAGTTCTATTTGACCAAAGTAAATCAACTTTTTTCTTTTTTTTTGCTGTAAAAATATTTGTATCAGCGTAGGCGGGGCCCCCCCTGCTGGTGGCCCCCCCGCACCGCATCACTTGCTACCCCTCCGTTACGCCACTGACGGACAGGCCGTGTGTGTTTGGAGTGGAGTGGAGTGGACGGGTCACGGATCCACGGCGGAGATGGCCAAGCGGGCGATCATCTACAAGCTGTGCTGTACTGGAGGTGCCACCCGGAGCTACAGGAGCCATACCGGGGACATCAACACGCCAGATCAGGACTGGACCGGTGTCTGGACCGCACGTTGGATGCGCACGCACGGACAGGCCTTGTGTGTTTGGTGTGTGTTATGTTCAGCGGCGCAGCACCGACACAAACAGATCGACGCCACAATACGTTTTCAGAACAAAGCCTACACAACGACAATCCCTACATCATCCTGTTTGTATTGTACATGTGGGCATGCATTGGAGCAATGTCCACAACTGGGGGAAAAAGGCACACAGAGAAAAGCTGGACTTTTTATAGGAGAAAGGCCTGTGTTTTTGGTTGCCTGTGCACAGGGCACTTAACTGCCAGAACTGCGACAGGCGCATTAGGCGCATTACTTCGCACACCGCAACGCACCCCAGTATTCTACATATGGAGAGGAAGGAAATGGGAAGCCTTCGAGATACCAAACTGCCAAAGATTGGCATTACATCAACTTGTGGTCATACTGGGCTGGCAACAATGGCAGTCTTCCCATCTTGCCTGTACCATGCTCTTCTGTAGGCTACAGCTGGAAAACAAGTTGACCACAAAAGACCTGAACTAAAATATGCCTTTTTATGTGAATGTACAGATTAAAACTTTTGGAGTTTGGATGTGCAATTTTGAATATTGCCTGAATTATTATTGCCTAAAAGGGTTTTTGTATTTTGTTATGGTTTATGGCTCTTTGTAATTTTTGTTTTAATAATTGCTCTGTATTATGCCAGTAGCAATTAGGGACTGGTGTAGGAGCCATTTGAGCCATATATGATTGCTTGTTAATTGATGTCAGCAGAGGGCTTGGTCAAGGCCAAGTTGCCTAGGTATTTAACAGGGCTGGAATCAAGCGCAGGTGTTGCAAGTGGCAGAGGCAAACGGCTTTTGACTGTGTTCAGAGGAGCTGGTGGACTGTAATCCTGTGCGTTTAAGTTTTTTTGTTTATGTCTGTATTCAGTGTATTGTATGCTAAAAGTGATTGGCAGTAAAGCTACAGAGAATAAAGCTTTTATTTATGAACTCACGGACAAGTTTTGGACCTCAGTTATTCTAGCACGTGTGTGTGTGTGTGTGTGTGTGTGTGTGTGTGTGTGTGTGTGTGTGTGTGTGTGTGTGTGTGTGTGTGTGTGTGTGTGTGTGTGTGTGTGTGTGTGTGTGTGTGTGTGTGTGTGTGTGTGTCAGTGGTGAAATACCACAATTGATATTGCAATATCAATTGTCTTTTGTTGGCAGTGTAGCCAAATGTGAGCCAATCAAGTCATCTGAGCTGTGAACAAAACAATTCAACCTGTTTGTTTTTTGTTTTTTATTATGTTGAACGCAAACACAGTGGTTGTAAGTACACAGGTGGCTCAGTGGATCCAGAAACTAGAAAGATGGACCTGTAAGGGTCCATTTGGTTCCATTTGTACACTCAGAGTTACAGAACCGCAAAGTAACTAAGTACATTTACATAAGTACTGTACTTAAGTACAATTTTGAGGTATTTGTACTTTACTTGAGTATTTCCAATACTTTCACTTCTACTCCACTACATCTCAGAGGCAAATATTGTACTTTTACTCCACTACAATTATTTGAAAACTTTAGTTACTAGTTACTTTTCAGATATAAATGATGATATTATAAAACATACCATTAACCACTTCAGCCCTGTTTTCTATTTGTATTCTAGTACTTTTACTTTTGCACATTTTGAATCCTGGACCTTTACTTTTATTTTGCAGTATAAGTACTTTTACTTAAGTAAAGAATTTGAGTACTTTTTCCACCACTGCCTGAACCCGACGTTTGAACCAGCGTATTATAAATTCAGGACACGTGCACAAACTGCAGCGGCGCCTGCACAAAGTGGTGTTGTTAGTCATGCATGGTGATGGTTTGTATTGTGTGTGACGTCAGCCTTGAACTCTGGTCAGCCTATATAAAGTTGGACGATGGTTTTTAACCAGTTTTTTAAGATTTCAGGAGTGAGGAAGTGTTTTTCAACAGCGGGAGTGACAGTCAGTGAGTGAATGCCATCACAGTCCATTTATAGCAGCCTTTCTGAGAGTAGACCACTGCTCCTGGAAGGAATGAGTTCTTCCCAGACACAGGGAAACTATAGTACTGAGCGTCCATATGGCTTAACATCTCAAGTCTACCTTCATGAAGACACAAAGAGGAGCCACAATGACCTGGACTGCCAAATGCAGAGCAATGGTCAGATCCCCTCAGCAGCCTGTCAAACAATCAACAGCTCTCTAAACAGCCAGAAACAAGAAGACCAACCAAGATCTTACAGTGCCCTGAACAAACACAATTGTATCCACACTGCAGAAGAACCTTTCCAGTGTAAACAGTGTGACAAGTATTTCAGTCAGTTAAGTGACCTGAGACGACACCAGCGTATTCACACAGGAGAAAAACCTTTCCACTGTAAACGGTGTAACAAGAGTTTCAATGTGATGGGTAATCTGAAGAAGCACCAGCTTATCCATACAGGAGAAAACCCCTTCCTCTGTTAACACTGTGACAAGAGTTTCAATGATATTGGTAATCTGAAGAAACACCTGCGTATCCATAGTGGAGAAAAACCTTACCATTGTAAACAGTGTAACAAGAGTTTCAGTCTCTTGGATAGTCTGAAGATACACCAGCGAATTCACACAGGTGAAAAACCATTCCTCTGTAAACAGTGTGACAAGAGTTTCAATGTGATGGGAAATCTGAAGAAACACCAGCATATCCATACTGGAGAAAAACCTTTCCTCTGTAAACAGTGTGACAAAAGTTTCAAAGTGATGGGTAATCTGAAGACACACCAGCATATTCATACTGGAGAAAAACCTTACCACTGTAAACAGTGTAACAAGAGTTTCAGTCACTTGGATAGTCTGAAGAAACACCAGCGTATCCATACTGGAGAAGGACCTTAACACTGTAAATTTCTGATTGGATGAATGAATCCATGTACTCAATGCAGAGAAAAAAATAATAAAAGCTGTCATCATAAAAAGGGGAGAATGTCCATTTCTTACGCATGTGTCCAGAACAGTTCACGTTTTAGGAGAAGAGCATTAATATCAAAACCTCGCCATCGGAGCTGAACATGTTCAATGCCAATGCCACCCGGATGCAGAATTAAAGGGTTCCGTTTCCGGTTTTTGGTTTTAGCTTGAAACATGTGATTTTTAGGCAAAATAGGGCAAAACACGTTTTTTTCACACGGTATAAAAAACGAACGGAGAGCTCCGGTTGTATATTTCTTTACTCTGGACGACAAACAGTTATCGTTGTTGTGTATACCAACGATCTGAAACCCGATCACAAGCTAAGCTAAGCTAAGATGCCCTGCGGAAGCGGGGCGGAAATACATTTACAGCCACCGGATATGACGTTTGCAACCTGTTTGGGAGGGGCAGAGAAAGAGAATGGAGACGGGGAGAAAAAACATAACTGTTTCAGTGCTGGTCGATCTGTCTTGTGTGTTTATACACAGCCAGACAAACGATCATAATGGATATAACAATTCTGTGACTGGTTGAAAAGGGTTATAAAACACAAATCGCTCGCACTGGGGTGAGTACATTATGAATAAACTCTGGCAGTTAATGTGTTAAAAAAAAAACTATTTTAGCCTTTTTGTTTCAGAACTGAAAAATCACCAAAACGCTCCATTTTCATTTCTGTCATATTCCTTTGGTAATTTTTTGATTTGCGACTGACAATAGTGAAAGGTCTTTGTAGTAGTTTTTATATTCAGAATACTCATTCTTTGCCAAGAGTCACACTAGTCACGAGAGTCGCTAGAGTGACACTATATACACTAACCCTTTCTTAGGTTGATACATTTAGGTTAGCTATTGGTTAATATTTGTATTTGGTTACAACAATTTGGATATATATATATATTTTTTAAGACAACACAATGATGGTTGTAAGTGATGTGATGTCCACACTCAATGTACAGCCAACAGGTTAAGTCACTTCACTGGCTGGAACTGAAGTAATTTCCCCAGTATAGGCAGAAGCAAGGCTCTTTTTTTCCCCTCCAGTTTTCTACTTTATTTTTGTACGTTGTTCATGTGGTTAGCAGCAGTCATCTCAAGGGCACCATCCGTAGCATTGGCTGGGGCAGTTAGTCTTTCCCCAATGCATGTGGGCTATTGGTGCACAACCACCCATATACCTGCACACCAAGAATAGGGGTGAGTTACTTTGTTTAAGCATACTTCAGTTAAGGGGCTGAACTCATTCACATAAGGGCAATACACACCAGTCCTTTTGAGGTGCCGGCCACCGGTAAAGACACCTCACACTCGTAGCTACCAATAAAGTTTTAGATAGAGTTATTAGATAGAGTTTATTAAAAACAAACTACAGAGCCAATAATAAAGCAGTCCAGTCTTCAATGATCGCGCCAGAACTCTCTCATCAGGTTATATGTATCAATCCATTGATTTATTAAACATTTTCATGTTAAGAACAGTGTTGCCAGATTATGTGAGAGAAACAAGCAACCAGGTCTAGGAAAACCAGCCCAAAATAAGCGACTATGGGCCACATGAGTACTTTAACATGTACATCGGCTATTTTCAAATCAAATTTTGTGGGGAAATTATAATAAGCAGATCTGGCAACCCTGGTCAAGAACCCCCAAATTGATATGGATTCGGGCGTGGACCCCCATATACATTTTTCTTTTTGCCAGGGACTATCGTAAGAGATGTTTGTCCATACTTTAAAAAATAACCGATCTACAAGCTCGCAACAAGCTTGTAGATCGCTTATTTTTTATTAGCCGAACTATAAAATAAGGCTTAAGTGTTCAAACTGTTCCTCATTTTGCTGGGGACCTGCTGGAACACCCTCAAGGACCCTTGGGGGTCCCCAGACCCTCTTTGAGAACAGATTTTTCTTCAGCCTTCCAGGTGCGCTGCAGTGGCACCTGCACAAATTGTGGTTGCTATGCTTGCATGTATGGCAATGGTTTGTCTTGTGTGTAACATTAGACCATAGCTATGCTCAGCCTATATAAAGAGTAGAGATGCTTTTAGGAATCACATGACGGAGAGTGAGATCCAGAGAGATAGAAAAACATAGAGGTCAGAGAGTGAGCTGAAATAGATAGAACAGAACAGCTAGGGATAGAGGCAGAGAGGAAAGATAATTGAGAAAGAAAAGAGAGATCATATTTATATATCTCTTTCAGCTCTTATCTTCTGTTCTTTAGGAGTCATACGCCTTCTTGACCTGCGGGTCTTCTGCCATCAAAACATGAAGAGCAGCGACAGTGACCTCTGTTGTGAAATGATGAATGGACATCAACTGATGAATGGACATCAACTGATGAATGGACAGGTCCCGCCTAGCTCTGTGACCAGCCAGGGACAAGAAGACACAAACGAACAAATATCTCATCAATGGCTTACCAAGACTTTAACTCATGCGGGGGGAATAAAGACACAACGGCTGACCTGCACAGGAAAGAAACCCCCCATCTGTAAGCTATGTGACAATAACTTCAGATGTTTAGATCATCTGGAGTCACACCAGCGTGTCCACACCGGAGAACCTTTCCACTGTAAACAGTGTGACAAGAGTTTCAGTCAATTAAGTCTCTTGAAGACACACCAGTGTTTCCACACCGGTAATAAACCTTTTCTCTGTAAAGAGTGTGAGAAGAGCTTCAATGACATGGGTAAGCTGAAGAAACACCAACGTGTCCATACTGGAGAAAAACCTTTCCTCTGTAATCAGTGTAACAAGAGTTTCAGTCAGTCAAGTCACCTGAAGAAACACCATCGTATCCACACTGGAGAAAAGCCATACCACTGTAAACAGTGTGGCAAGAGTTTTAACGATTCAAGTCATCTGAGGACTCACCAGCGTGTCCACACTGGAGAAAAGCCTTTCCACTGTAAACAGTGTTACAAGCATTTCAGTCAGTTAAGTGACCTGAAAAAGCACCATCGTATTCACACTGGAGAAAGACCTTACCACTGTAAACAGTGTGACAAGCATTTCAGTCACGTAAGTGCCCTGAAACGACACCAGCGTATCCACACAGGAGAAAGACCTTACCAGTGTAAACAGTGTAACAAGAGTTTCAATGTGATTAGTAATATGAAGAAACACCAGCAGATTCACACTGGAGAAAAGCCTTACTATTGCAGACATTGTGAAAAGAGTTTCAGGTATTCAAATATTCTGAAGTCACACAAGTGTATCCACACTGGATAGAAACCAGACACAAATGTTTGTGTTGTGACCATTTCTGTACACCAGAACCCTCTGGTGTATAGAAACACAAACATGGTCTCAAGTTCAAGTAGAAAATACAATGGCTGCAAGGTACTCTAAAGATGGCTACATACTTCACAAAGTCCAGCCGAACCATGACTTTTTTTTTGGATGGCCGAACTGATAAACCCTTGGACAGACACATGCCGATACATACTGCCACCAACCGCTTCTGTGTTCTGAACGCCAGAACCCGAGCACTCAGTTATCTGCTCAACAAATCTGCCCAGCAACACGTCTCGCTCTGTCGGTCTTGAGCCACTGAAGCAGAGTACAGCCAGTGATGGAAATCAGTGGTTTTAATACCTGGATCTCTCTCTGACGCAATGTTGGAAGTGACATGGTACCGAGGTTTTGCCATTTCTTTTTTGTTATAGTTTTTTTATCCCACGATTTTGCAACCCCATTTCTTTTCACCCAGTGCCAATTGTCTAAGTGATCCTGGGCGCTACACTCCCCCCGCCAGCCTAGGGAGCCCAGAGCCGAGCTCATGCCTCCTTCAATGCATGACAGCTAACAAGCCTTCTTATCACCCCACATCGTCCCCGGCGGGAATCAAACCCAGGACCTTCTAGCTGTGAGGCGACAGCACTACCGACTGCGCCACCGTGCCCCCCCGTTCAAACCTTCACCCCCAGATTTCCACGGGAAATCTGGGGGTGGCTGTTACGAGGGATTTCACTAAACCTCAAATCATATGGGTATTTGATAGGTTGCCATAGTTACCCACTGAATATTGTCACTCCATATATGGAGTTATCCGACCTATCCTAGTAAACTCCACGTATGGAGATAGCTAACTTATTGTGACATCAGTAAGATGTCACAAGCATCCTGCCACTATCTCCATACACGGATATAGCTAACTTAGACATCAGTGAGATGTCACGAGCATCCAGCCAAGCACTAAAGGATGGTTATAACACAGGGAGCTCCGATGCAGACGTATTCACTCCAGTCTTGGACTTTCTCTAAGACCCGACTTCTCAAGTCTATATTCGCCTTCAGCCTTCGGATACCTTGACCGGAGAGACTCCATCACCTTCCGTACGAGTCAGGATATCTGGCATTACAACCCAGATATCTCTGCCACTGTGACCTCTTCTGTCAAATGATGAATGGACATCAAGTGATGAATGGACAGATCCCGCATATCTCTGTGACCAACTGGGGACAAGAGGACACAAACGAACAAAGATCTCATCAATGGCTCACCAGGACTTTAAGTCATGCGGGGGAAGTAAAGACACATCGGCTGACCTACACAGGAAAGAAAATTCACATCTGTAAACCATGTGACAAGAGCTTCCGATGTTTAGATCATCTGAAGAGACACCAGCGTATCCATACAGGAGAAAAACCTTTCCTCTGTAATCAGTGTAACAAGAGTTTCAGTCAGTCAAGTCACCTGAAGAAACACCATTGTATCCACACTGGAGAAAAGCTATACCACTGTAAACAGTGTGACAAGAGTTTTAACGATTCAGGTCATCTGAGGACTCACCAGCGTATCCACACAGGAGAAAAACCTTACATATGTAATCAGTGTAACAAGAGTTTCAGTCAGTCAAGTCACCTGAAGAAACACCATCGTATCCACACTGGAGAAAAGCCATACCACTGTAAACAGTGTTACAAGAGTTTCAATGACATTGGTCATTTGAAGACACACCAGAGTATCCATACGGGAGAAAAACCTTACCTTTGTAAACAGTGTAACAAGAGTTTCAATGAGTCGGGTGGTCTAAGGAGACATCAGCGTGTCCACACTGGAGAAAAGCCTTTCCACTGTAAACAGTGTGACAAGAGTGTCAATGAGCTGGGTACTCTGATGAAACACCAGCGTGTCCATACAGGAGAAAAACCTTTCCTCTGTAATCAGTGTCTATACATTTGTTGTTATAGAACAAATGTATAGAAATGGTCACAACACAAACATGGTCTCAAGTTCAAGTAGCAAATACGATGGCTGCAAGGTACTCTAAAGATGGCTATATACTTCACAAAGTCCAACCGAATTATGACTTTTTTTTTGGATGGCCGAATTGATAAACCCCTGTAGGTAATCACTTCCTTATTTAGTATTGCTGCTTGCTCCAACATTTCTTTAAAACTATCGCTGTGTGACAAGAGTTTCAGTCTGTCAGGTGACTTGAAAAAACACCAGCGAGAAAAGCCTTTCCAATGTAAACAATGTGACAAGAGTTTCAGTCAGTCGGGTGCCTTGACAAAACACCAGCGTATCCATACAGGAGAAAGACCTTTCCTCTGTAAACAGTGTGACAAGAGTTTCAATAAGTTGGATAGTCTGAAGATACACCAGCGTATCCATACAGGAGAAAAACCTTACCACTGTAAACAATGTAACAAGAGTTTCAATCAGTTGGGTAATCTTAAATCACACCGGCATATCCACACTGGAGAACTGTGGCAGGAGTTTCAATCAGTTAGATAATATGAAGAAGCACCAGTTTTTCCACACAAAATGTTGGATTGGATCCTTGTCAATTCCTGTCTCAATTTTCCAGCATGCATGAAAGTAGACAATTCCATATCTACTCGACTAGACGGGATCTGCAAAGTTTCAAAGCAAATTCACCCCATTTGTGATGGCCCCATTTGTGACTCCCAGAGTTATGGGAGTCCTTGAAATAAATGGGCCCATAATCCATTTATTTAATCCAATTTGCGGCTGGATGCTTTTTTTGTTTATTTGGTTGTTTGTTTATTTGTCTCACACCATACAACATGTCTATCCCACCATTGTTCACTCATCCAACAAACTCACACTGATCTATTGACTTTGACACACTTAACATTTTTTATTTTTTATTTCTGAGTGATTTCGTTCCAGGTCAGGATGAAATTATACATTACCGTGTGGACTCACTTAGTTTGCTGTGACTCTTACGAGTGTCCATAACCAATGGGGGCTCTTACAACTGCGACCAAAGGGTAGGGTAAATGTCAGATTGAACTGTTTTGGCCAACAGGAATACCCTAGAGGCCCTGGGCCTTGACCAAATTGTGAGGCAGGGTGTTTAAAGAAGCTCAGTTAGTTGGGGAGACACATTATATATATATATATATATATATATATATATATATATATATATATATATATATATATATATATATATATATATATATATATAAATATATATATATATATATATATATATATATATATATATATATATATATATATTATATATAATATATCAGAGTTACAGAACCGTAAAGGTCCTTTTTGACCCCTGGTGGTCCCTGAACCCGACGTTTGAGCCAGCGTATAAGATTGTGCCAAATTCAGGACACATGCACAAACTGCAGCGGCGCCTGCACAAAGTGGTGTTGTTAGTCATGCATGGTGATGGTCTGTATTGTGTGTGACGTCAGCCCTGAACTCTGGTCAGCCTATATAAAGTGTAAAAACTTCATTTAAAATGACCTTACCGAACAGTGGGCAATTTAAATGCTACAAATTGCTACACAACTTGCAAAAGCCAGTTATTTTGGGGATGAAAAAGAAGTTAAAGAGTACATTTTGTGTTCCGTGGTGGAAAGTAACTGAGTACATTTACTCAAGTACTGTACTTTAGTAAAATGTTGAGGTTCTTTTACTTTACTGGAGTATTTTTAATACGGGACTTTTACTTTTACTTGTGCACTTGTTGCACTGAGATAGATGGGGGGAGATGCTTTAATAATAGGCAACTGAGAATGTGAATATTTGTTGGTTTGTTAAGAAGAGATATCAATGTGTTTTGGACATGAGGCAGTCACATAATCAGACAGAGGCTACAGTGGTTATTACGTGCCTGCACTTGGGAACTCTCTCCTTTCAATGTGAGGTTTCTTTCTCTTTTGGTCTCACCGCTTAACGCACAGAAAATAGCACTGCGTCTTGCGCTGATCTTAATAGGAATGGCAGCCAGTATTGATTCAAGTAACGCCCAAACACACCCATGACTAATTCAGGGCCGTTTTACAGCTTAGCGCCTTGGGGCAGTGTGCGCACTGCCCCAAGGCGCTATGCTGTAAAACGGCCCTGAATTAGGGTTGAGTTACAAAGTAACTCAACCCTATTCCAAATAGCAAAATGGCATTGGTCACGCCTCCACGTCTTAAATTAAGGAATAAGACCTGGCGTTAGTTAAGACACCTAAAATAGGGCCCTCAGAGTTACAGAACCGTTAAGGTCCGTTTTGACCCCTGGTGGTCCCTGAACCCGACGTTTGAGCCAGCGTATAAGATCGTGCCAAATTCAGGACACATGCATAAACTGCAGCGGCGCCTGCACAAAGTGGTGTTGTTAGTCATGCATGGTGATGGTCTGTATTGTGTGTGACGTCAGCCCTGTACTCTGGTCAGCCTATATAAAGTGTAAAAACTTCATTTAAAATGACCTTTTTAAGATATCAGGAAGAGTTAAAAGGTTTTTCTGAAGAGTCAGTGAGCGAGTGATTGTGGAAAATAGGAAAAATCTGCCAGCTGAAAAAGACCCATACTCAATCCCATCACTGGCCATGTATAGCAGCCTTTCTGAGAATAAACCACTGCTCCTGGAAGGAATGAGGTCTTCCCAGACTCAAGTCAACTTTATTGAGCGTCCATATGGCTTAAAATCTCAGGTCTGCCGCCATGAATATTCAAAGAGGAGCCACGATGACCTGGACTGCCAAATTCAGAGCAATGGTCAGATCCCCTCAGCAGCCTGGCAGACAAGCAACAGCTCTCTAAACAGCCAGAAACAAGAAGACACGGACCAACCAAGATCATACAGTCATCAACAGTTTACCAATAACTTTGTAACTCAGCCAGGAGAAGTGAAGATTAATCAGATGACTTACACAGGAAGGACACCCCACATCTGTAAACAGTGTGACAAGAGTTTCAGTTTAAGTCACCTGAAGGTACACAATCGTATGCACACTGGAGAAAAGCCATACCACTGTAAACAATGTGACATGAGTTTCAATTATTCAGGTACTTTGAAGACACACCAGCATATCCACACTGGAGAAAGATCTTACATCTGTAAACAGTGTGACAAGAGTTTCAGTCTTTTAATGAACCTGAAACAACACCATCGTATCCACACTGAAGAAAAACCTTTCCACTGTTAACAGTGTGACAAGCATTTCAGTAGGTTAAGTAACCTGAAACAACACCATCGTGTCCATACTGGAGAAAAACCTTACCATTGTAAACAGTGTAACAAGAGTTTCAATCAGTCTGGTAGTCTAAGGAAACACCAGCGTATCCACACTGGAGAAAAACCTTTCCTCTGTAAACAGTGTGACAAGAGTTTCAGTCTTTTAATGAACCTGAAACAACACCATCGTATCCACACTGGAGAAAAACCTTTCCACTGTAAACAGTGTGACAAGAATTTCAGTCGGTTAAGTAACCTGAAACAACACCATCGTGTCCATACTGGAGAAAAAACCTTTCCAATGTAAACAGTGTGACAAGAGTTTCATTCAGTCAGGTGACTTGAAAAAACACCAGCGTATCCATACAGGAGAAAGACCTTACCTCTGTAAACAGTGTGACAAGAGTTTCAATGTGATTAGTAACCTGAAGAAACACCAGCAGATTCACACTGGAGAAAAGCCTTACTATTGCAGACATTGTGAAAAGAGTTTCAGGCATTCAAATATTCTGAAGTCACACAAGTGTATCCACACTGGATAGAAACCAGACACAAATGTTTGTCTTGTGACCATTTCTGTCCACCAGAATCCTCTGGTGGACAGAAATGGTCACAACACAAACATGGTCTCATGTTCAAGTAGCAAATACGATGGTTGCAAGTTACTCTAAAGATGGCTACATACTTCACAAAGTCCAACCAAACAATAACTTATTTTTTTGATGGCCGAATTGATAAACCCTTGGACTTTTTGTGGTAAGTTTATATACTGTAGGTAATCACTTCCTTATTTAGTATTGCTGCTTGCTCCAACATTTCTTTAAAACTATCGCTGCTTTCACTGCTGTCAGAATGAAGCCGGACTGAATGCGGACACAACCCTGATATATCATCATGGCCACTTTGAACGTCTGACCAACGGACCCATGCCATTCTTAAGATTTTAAGTTTTCTTTTTTAAAACATTACGTGATGCAACGTGTTGTGAGTTTGTAGATTGGCCATTTTCACTATATGAAACTTTTTTTGGATCAGCTCAATGCCAAGTAAACCAAAGTGTTGGCTGTGAAGACGGAGGACAAAACCATTGCCGCTGCCGACGGGGCGGTGCCCGAGGTAGTCGAGGACTTCAAATATATCTGGGATCTGGACCGATTCAACAGAACAGGATCTGAAGGTCCAGAGGGCACTTTCCTTGAATGTCCTTTATGGGGTGAGAAGAGTGTGGAAATCAGACATGGGAGATAACCTCAAGAGATTGCTATTGTATAGCCAGTGGTGGAAAAAAGTACTCAAATGTTTTAAGTAAAAGTATCAATACTGCAATCTAGAAGTACTCTGTTACAAGTAAAAGTCCGGAATTCAAAATGTACTTGAGTAAAAGTACAAAAGTATTGGTACCAAAAGTACTAAAATGTTTGAAAATAGCAGATCTACAAGATGCGACGCGTTGAGTTTGTAGATCGGCCATTTTCAAATAGCCTAGGTTTAAAATAGGGATAAAGTGGTTAATGTGTGTTTTATAATGTAATCATTTATATCTGCAAAGTAACTAATAACTAATAACTAACTAACTAACTAACTAGTAACTAAAGTTTTCAAATAATTGTAGTGGAGTAAAAGTACGATATTTGGCTCTGAGATGCAGTGGAGTAGAAGTAAAAGTATAGACAATTGGAAATACTCCAGTAAAGTAAAAGTACCTACCGATATTATCGTCCGATAATAACATAAAAATCACGCCCAGTGTGAAGTGGGCGGTGTGGTCATCAGAGTGGTCATCATAGTGATGGAAGCTCACTTCCAAAAAAAATAGATTTTTGGAAGTGCATAATCCTATTTATAGGTTATTAATGTCATCATGTGTCTCGCTAGCCAATCACAGTGCTGAATAGAGTCAGCCAATAGAGTCAGCCAATCACAGTACAGGAAAGTGGACCAAGTGGGCCAATCACAGTGCAGGAAACTAATACTTATGAGGTGTCCCAACCACACCGCCCAAAAATGTAATATCTGAAAATATCGGTATCGGTTTTAATTTTTAATTAAAACCAATCTTTTTTCCCAAATTTTTTTTTTAACCAATTATGTTTCACCCTTTTTTTCCTCCCCAATTTAGTCGTTATACTTATATCAATTCATTCCTTCAGCATTTCAGACTTCAACGCTGCATGATATGTTTCCCGGCGCACACTTGATGACCTCATCAAACCGCGAGCCGGCATTACAACAACAAGCGTAACGTGGGTTGCTGCAGCCGTGGCTAACAAGCTAGTCGCTCGCTCGGTGCCCGACTAATGTCATCATGTCTTTAGTTTGGGATTATTTTCAAGTGTGTCCTACGGATAAAAGACTGGCGATTTGCAATGACTGCAAAACGTTGGTTAGTCGAGGAGGAAACAAGACGTGTAACTTAAATACCAGCAATTTAATCTCCCACCTCCGGAAGAAACATAAGAGGATCTACGATGAATATGAGCAGAAGTCTAAGGAGAGTAAGCCAGCACCGAAAAAGACCACAAAGTTATCGTTTAAAGAGTCAATCGAGAAAAAACTAAAATACGACAAGGACCACCCCAGAAAATTATGGAGTGTATCGCGGATAACCAACCATTTTCGATTGTGCAAGACGACGGCTTCACCAAACTTGTGGAGTTCCTCGAGCCACGCTATGCCATACCCAGTCGCAAGTATTTCACAACCGATGCATTACCCGAATTATACAATATCGTTAAAAGCAACGTCGAGAAGCAAATTTCTGATGCTGTATCCGTTAGCTTCACGCAGTGCCGGATTTATAGGAGTTGAGGCCCATGGGCTAGAGTAATTTTTGAGGACCCCATTCGCGGCGCGTTTTTCTTTTTTTCTTTTTTCGGTTTTGGGCTGATTGGGTTTTTATTTTTCCCGTTTTTGGTTTCTTTATTTCGGTTTTAGGCTTAGAAAAAAACAATTTGATCATTGATATTTTATATTTTTTTCACCAAAAAATCGGAGGCCCCCCCAGTTGGAGGCCCGTGGGCTGCAGCTCACCCTAGCCCAACGGTAAGTCCGCCCCTTCACGACAGATATCTGGTCTTCAAGTGTTAGCCAGGTTAGCATGTTGAGCTTGACTGCACAGTGGCTAGATAAGGACTTTGTGCTGAAGAAGGCTGCGCTTCATTCTCAAGAGTGCCGTGGGTCTCATACGTACGCTGTAATCTCATCTGCTTTTTTTTTTAAGCGATGTTTGAGACATGGAAAATCCCCAAGGCGAAAGCGCACGTTGTGGTCAGGGACAACGCACGCAACATGGCTAAAGCTGCAGTGGAGTTTGATGTGTCAAGTCTGCCCTGCATGGCGCACACCTTGCAGCTTGCAGTGAACGGAGGAGCCCTGTCTCAACGCAGCATTTCAGAAGCTCTGGCTGTGGGGAGGCGAGTGGTAGGCCACTTCAAGCACTCACAACTAGCTTGCGGTCGTTTAGAAGCCATACAAAAGGAAGTCAAAGTTCCAGTCAAAAAGCAAGATGTCTCCACCAGGTGGAATTCCAGCTTTTACATGATACAGAGCCTGGAGGAGCAGAAGAGGGCTTTAAGTGCATATGCTGCTGATCATGACCTCCCTGTAGTATTGACAGCAACTCAATGGGGAATTCTGGAGAAGATGATCACCCTACTGGAACCCTTTGAACAACTAACCAGGGACATCAGCTATGCACAGGCCACTGCTGCAGATGTTGTCCCTGCTGTGGTGTCCCTGAAGCGGCTACTTGCCAAGGAGGATGAAGCCGACCACGGTGTCAAAACAGCCAAACGTATAGCCTACTCCTGGAAGCTGTTAGTGATCGCTTTAAATCTGTCCAAAGTGAACCTCTTTAATCATTGCAACCATGGTTGATGCCCGTTACAAAGATCGCTATTTTCACACTGATAAGAAGGAGGGAGCACGCAATATGCTCCTGAAAGTGGTCGCTGAAATTGCCGGTGGAGGTGACACTGGTGCCCAAGGAGAGGCTGCTGGTGCCAGTGCAGATGACCCGGGCCAGGAGGACCAGGACTGCCCACCAAAGAAAGCCCGAATCAAACTGCAGGACATGTACCAAGAAATTCTCGAGGAGAATGAAATCACTGAAGAAGCAACTACAGGCGAGACAGCATCTGAGGTGAATAAATAATAAACTTTACTAGCAAACTAATTTGATTTGCTGAGTGCTTTATATGAAAATGTACATACAATGAATGAAATAAACATTTGGCTGTCAGCCAAATGTTAGGAAACCTAAATAGATGTTTTTTCTCCCGTTTTTTTTTTCCGCATACATTGCGAGAATGCAGAGATGCTTGTTTTCATACAGAAAAATCTACCTCTCACACGTGAGGACAAGGGGGGAAAGAACTAGGCCAGTCATCAGCCAGCATCAGTCTTTGAGCATCATTTGTTGCACTTTAAAAGGAGGGCTATGTTAACTACTAGTCTGGACTGAGTGAAGCTGTTATGTTTTGTGCCTGTTTTGTTCATTTTGTTGCACTTTAAAGGGAGGGCTATGTTCTCTACTAGTCTGGACTGAAGCAGTTTTAGTTTTTGTGTTTTTCTTGTTTTTATTTGCACATTTTTGTTACTCATACGAAAGAGCAGGGCATATTGAGCCCAGTATTGTATTATTTGCCAAGTTATGGCCAGTTACATTGGCCAGTCAGTCTTTCAGACTCATTCATTGGACTTGGACTAAAGGAGGACTATGTTTACTACTCTGGAGTCTGGACTGAAGCTGTGTGACTTCCTTGTTGTTTTTGTAGTTTTGTTTTACCATTTGTGGAGAAGTCAACACTCAAAAGTCAAACAATTTGCCCTAGTTGTAGTGGGTATTGTCAGGATTATCTCAGGGAGAGCATGATCCAAGCTGTTGTTTGAGGCATGTAAAAAAAAAAAAAAAAAGCACTTTCATAATAAATATGGCAGTGCCATATTGGCACTTTTTCCATAACTTAAGTTGAAGTTGTTGTCTTATTTTGCACAGAAAATGTTTACATTAAGACACCATGTTGCATTTATGAATGCATCCAGTGGGGCATCATAAAATTAGGCATAATGTGTTAATTTCAACTACAGGAGATAATGTGATGATGGTGAAAAAAATACCGTATATATCGGTATCGGTTGATATCGGTATCTGTAATTAAGAGTTGGACAATATCGGTATATCGGTTATCGGTAAAAAAGCCAATATCGGACAACCCTACTCAAAATTGTACTTAAGTACAATACTTGAGTAAATGTACGTAGTTACTTTACACCACTGGTGCTGCTGCTTGTATGGGGCCGAGACATGGACGCTCACAGCACAGCAGGAAAAAAGGCCCTGAATAATGTCTACACAAGAATGCTACGAATGGCACTAGGTGTCATGGGGACGGACCACATCAGAAACGTGGACATACGGGGACATACCACAGGTCACAGACAAGGTCATGGGAGAGAAGTATGAGGCTGCCAGGGCGCTGCGTCAGGCACCCCGGAACTGGTGGCCAGCAAACTGACACTGTGGGAGCCACCCCAGGGCGCAGCCAGGAGAGGAAAGAGGTGCACCACCTACATAGACGCACTGCGGCGCGACAGTGGAGCTAACAACACTGCATTTACATTGCATGAACGTGATGTGTATGTCATTCGAGACATCGTCATAACGCCCTGGCTGCCCAGAACGACCTAGGACTCGTTTTTTTCCACACAGAACCAGAGATAACGTGATCCGAAGATGTACCGCTCCATTCACTTCCTGGTTAACTTATTACTTAAAAATCCTGTATCTCGGTTCTCGGCTCCTGTGTCCTTTTTTTTTTACAATGTATTTTTGGCCGAGACATATTTTCAAAGGCGTATAAAAGCGAACGGGAGGTCGCAATGACATTTCTTCCCCCCGCGGAAGCACAGTGAAACCCTCAGTGATTAGCAACCATCAGGGGATCGATCATACTCGAGATAAATATTCTGTGACTACTTCAAAAGGTACGAAAATCGAAAAATCACTGGCAGTGGGTGCACGCAGCCAGAAATAAGTCTGGCAGTGAAAGAGTTAAAGGCACTTGGCTCATGCACTGTACAAAAAAAGTTAAGTTCTGTCTCTGTCTCTCTGTGTGTCTCTCTCGCAGAGAGACAGACAAGCTGTAGGCGAAAATAGCAGATTCCAGTTTAAAAACAACATTGGCGTTCACCGGCGTTTCACCTCCGTGCTGCCATTCTCGCACATGCGCAGACAACACACACTATTTCCTATGAATAATGTTTAAAGATTCTGACGGTCTCCTCTTTCATGTTCAGACCCAGGCGACGAATGTCAGTACCATGGATCTGGCTCCCCCTGCGTTCTGCTCGAAGTAATCTCTCACACAGTAAACACATGCAAGAAGATGAAACAGACGGCAGTGGATTTTTTTTTTGAATTCACAATTCTTCTTTATTCTGCGTTCATCTGCATATGAATGGAGTGAAGAATGTGTGTGCTGCTTCTGTGACATGGAAGCACTGAATATCAATAGGTCTGCGCTGCTTTATATCTTTCCATATCGCTGTTCTTGAGTAAATGTAGTTAGTTACTTTCCACCACTGGCTGTATAAAATCACTAGTGTAATACACTTAAAATAAGAAAATAATAAGAAATATGAAAACAAATACACATAGCGCTAGAGTGCTCGAAAAGGGCACAGGATGAAGTTTAAGGAGAGAATACTAGGGGGGAAAAAAACTAAAAAACAAAAACAACAAAAACAGCACAACTTCTTGTGGTCATCTTCAGACCCCATGAACGGCACTTAATAGCTTTCCACCGCACTGGGGGTTTATCTTCCCTTATCACAAGAGGAAACCGTGTGAATCTCATCCCTGCCTCAGCGAGCGGAGACATCAGTCCACTGTCTGTCACTCTGTGCTGCCATGAAACTCACAGCAGATAAAAAATAAAGACGATTAAGAAAGAGAAAGCTAACGAGAAGATGACACGCTTGTGGAAGACGGATTCCCATCCAGACCACGTTTTGAGATGGTCTTGAGATAGTCACACACACGCACACACACACACACACAGAGATAACGCCCCTGCCGTCATTGTACCTACAAAAGACGGTGTTTATCATAGCACACAGCCCTGCAAATAGCGATAAAATGGCACTGCGGCAGCGATGGGAATAATTGGATGTAAAAGGTGAAAGTTGAACGCAATCCTCCGTGACATTTTAGACGGGGAAATGCAAATGTTTGTGAAGAAAAAGGGCCATGAACGCTCAGCGCTGGAGTGGACATACTTGACCGCGTGATATAACAAAATTGTTTTCAGAGTTGAGCGGACAGAAGGTCGTTCCGCATAGTGTATTAATGCGTATGTACATGTTAATGCCTTTTATTTGCGGTGCGAATGCTCAGAAATTGCTTTATCGCAAAGTAATATTCACAATCTGGGTGAATGTAGTCATGTGACACAAACAACAGAATTTATTTGTTCTGTTGTTCGGGTGAATTAACACCGGAAATAGCCGATCTACAAGCTGATGACGGGTCGCATCTGTGACCCGTCATGAGCTTGTAGATCGGCTATTTTCAGTGTTCAGCAGACATAAGACCATGGCATTGTAATACTCTGTCATACAACAACAGGCTTGTGTGACAAAGTGATTCACAACTTCAGCTCACATCGCGGCGCGTTGCAAGCTAGTTTTCGGCACGTGACCTCTCTCTCTCTCTCTCTCTCTCTCTCTCTCTCTCTCTCTCTCTCTCTCTCTCTCTCTCTCTCTCTCTCTCTCTCTCTCTCTCTCTGCTATCTACCACCCCACCTCCTACAAAACAAATACATGGCAAGGCAAGGCCATATAATTTGTATATAGCACATTTCAACAACGAGACAATTTAATATGCTTTACACAGAACATCAAGCAAAGGAAACACAATAATACAATTATAAAATGACATTAGGATGCATAAAACTAAATAAGTAAACTTTAATAGATACAGTTGCAGTGCAGAGGAGAAAAGGCAGCGGCAAAGGCGACGGCAAACAGAACGGTCTTTGGTTGTGTTTTAAAAGAAATATGTTTGTTCCAGATATGTGGTGCATACAAACTAAATGCTGCTTCCCCATGTTTATTTTTGGTTTTAGAGACATAAAGCAGACCTTTCCCAGATGACCTGAGAGGTCTGGATGGTTCATAATATCGCACAAGATCAGAAATGTATTTTGAACTTAAACCATTCAACGCTTTACAGACCAACAGTAGTATTTTGAAATCAATTATTTAACACACAGGGAGCCTGTGTAAGGATTTAAGAACTGGAGTGATATGCTCCACTTTCTTGGTATTAGTAAGTAAGGAGTTGAGCGGAAGCGTTCTGAATCAACTGCAGTCGTCTGATGGATTTTTTTACATGGCAGTGTTGTTGCGGTCCTGAGCTGTAACAATGTGCTACGGGATGTAATTCTGTTTAATTAGGAGACAGACAACAAATACCTTGATGCTCCGCTCTGAGCCCTGAAGAGAAGCTGATTAAGCTGCCTTTGTTTCAATATAATCCTGTCAATCACTGCCTCCTTTTGTCTGGGGCCGCTAATTCATCGTTCAGCAAACATGACCCCCCCCATCCCCGGAAAGAAAATAAGATTGGCTGCATTGGAGGATTAAAGATATTGAACCGTCCTCCCCCCTACTCGTTTGAGCCTCGTATTCGTTTGCGTCGACTCGCGACGCGTTGTGAGCTTGTAGATCTGCTATTTTTAAAGTGATTTTGATGCTATTTTAACACATTTTACTGGAGATCCCCAGGACCCCAATTTGAAAACCACTGCCTTAAAGGGGAAAACCACTCATTTTCAACATTGAACTATGTATGATCAGTGACATACACAGGGTGTACTTTTGGCTCCGCCCCCTCAGCCAAAAGTACACCCTGCGTATGTCACTGATCACATGACCTCAATCAATTATCCAGTTCTAGGCAACATAGAAGGGGGGGGGACTTTTTTCTTATTTCCACACAAAAGCTCTAAGGTGTATTAAAGACATAGTTCAATGTTGAAAATGAGTGGTATTCCCCTTTAACCCTTTAAGACCGGGAACTCATCTGTGTGTCATTTTAAGATTTCTTTGGATATTCAAAAATAGCAGATATACAAGCTCATAGCACAGAGCACAGAGTTCCGCGCTATGAACTTGTAGATCTGCTATATATTTTTTTATTGTGAACATTTGTGCAAATCTTTGAATATATATATATTTTTAAACAAACATTTCTAACTCTGTTACAACTTCTGGGCGTCCCTGGAACAACATATTTTGAGATGGGCGTCCACGGCTAAATACATATAATTTTTGAGAACCACTGATATTTTAGCAACAGTAGTTAGGATTTAGAAGACATTTGTAGAATCCCCAGAAGCAAAGATTTGAGTTACAAATGTTCGCTTTAAGGCTGTGTAAGTGTGTAAAGTATAGAAAATGACAGCTGGGTCCTTGCTAATAACTCTGATAAGTTGAGGGGGACAAACTATGTTGTCGCTGACGGGCAGAAACCTCTTATCTCCATATTCTAACTTTTTGTGTTTTTTTTGTAAATGAACGCCCTACTTGATCACACTACAGCGTCACACAAAAGCACCGAAAGCAGCAGATCCACAAGCTCGAAAGTGGTGCGTTTCGAGCTTGTAGATCTGCTACTTTTGCTACTTTTGAATCCTGAAAACGAACAGTTTTTGGACATATGAGGTTTTTCCACCCGACAGAGACGACACATATTCATATTCAATCCTCATCTTACGGCCAAGGCGGTCGTCTGGTTGGTCGGTACGGTCCGCATTCAAAGCGTGTTCTGCCTCGTCTCTTTTCTAAGACGGCAAAGTCCAAGGGATGGAATTGATGTCTTTGTACGTGAAATGAAATGCGTTCTATGGCAACAGTCTCATTGAAATGGCAGCCGTGCAGAGCCCGGTCTAGACCAGCGTCTGAGAGGCCATGACATTCTGTTGAACACTATTTCATTTCTCATTATCAGTGGTGGCTAGTAACTATGTACATTTACTCAAGTACTGTGAGGTACTTTTACTTTACTTACTTCCATTTCTTGATACTTCTATTCCTCCACTCCGCTACATCTCAGAGGCGAATTTTGTACTTTTTACTCCACTATTAATTGACGGCTTTAATTACAAGTTATTTTGCACATTTACTTACGTTTTATTTCCGGTAAATACGGCAATGCATTGATATCACAATGTCACAAATGTACTTTGTAATTCACACTTTTTAATAGTTTTAAAACCTTGCACTTTTGAATACTTAATTATTCTTTTTTAAAGCAAGTACTCCTGCACTATAACTCAAGTACACATGTGACAGAGCAACTTTCACTTGTATTTGAGTAACATTCCACCAGGACTATATCAATACTTTGACTCGATTGAAATGGCAGCCATGCAGTCCGGTCTAGTCTAGATCAGTGTGTGAGAGCAGACGCTGTATTGAACATTCATTTCATTTCTTATTATCTGGTCCTGCTCATTCTATCATCTCTCCTCTTTTCCTCGCTTCTCTCTCTCTCTCTCTCTCTCTCTCTCTCTCTCTCTCTCTCTCTCTCTCTCTCTCTCTCTCTCTCTCTCTCTCTCTCTCTCTCGCTCTCTCTTCGTCGTGCCCAAAATATCTCCCTCACATCAATCTGCATTCATTCCATCCGTCTCCCATCGTGAATGATTCCTCCTGTGAGGAAGTTGCTGTCTGCCAGGCCACGGACCCCCATTTCATTTCATTAATTTCCCCAAAAATCTTTGTGACCCCAATCTACAGTATAAGCCTAATGAATGTCAATAGGCTCTCTACTGCACAGCAGCCTTTTTGGAAATAAATTGGGGGCCTATTCCTTACTTCCTTCACAGGTCTTATAACTAATTAAGGCTCTGTTCCATTTAGTGTAGCACAGTGGTTCTCAAACTTTGTAATTTCAAGGACTCTCATAACTCTGGGAATGTCATTTGTACACTCTCAGAGTTACAGACCCGTAAGGGGCCATTTAGAACCCCCTCGAGGAACCACATTAGCACCAGATGCTGGTGTGTACATGTTATTTTAGAAACATTATGTTATTTTAGGAACATTAGCATCATATGCAGGTGTGTACATGTTATTTTAGAAACATTAGCATCATGTGCATGCTTGCACGTGTTATTTTAGAAACAGTAGCATCATATCTCTGCTGTCCGGCAGGAACCAGCTAACTCCAAAATGTTCATTTTTCAGGAAATGAAAAAAAACTAAACAAAAAGTGGAGTTAGGAGGTTTTGTTCATCATTGATAAGAACAGCTGAATGGACCTCCAAGCTCAATGAGGTTGGAGGTAAAAAGGGGGGGGGGGGAGCCTGGAGTCAGAAAAAACTGCTAACTCCACCCCCCTTTGCTGGAGTTAGCTGGTTTAGCAGAAAGTTTGAGGATCCAATGGAGTTAGCTGCTTTTGTCAGAAGCACTTTTTAATACTTTTCATTGGTTCAATATTTTGTTTTACCAACACACAGACGTAAAGGGTGTTCAATTGTACTGATTTATGGAAAAAAATGCAAAAGCGGAAAAATGGAGTTTGGACGGACTGCAACGACGGACTGCAACGAGGGGTGTGTACATGTTCTTTTAGAATTGTTAGCATCATTTGCAGGTGTGTAGGCCTAGATGCTCTTTTAGAATCGTTATCATATGCAGGTGTGTAGGCCTAGATGCTCTTTTAGAATCGTTAGCATCATATGCAGGTGTGTAGGCCTAGATGCTCTTTTATAATCGTTAGCATCATATGCAGGTGTGTAGGCCTAGATGCTCTTTTATAATCGTTAGCATCATATGCAGGTGTGTAGGCCTAGATGCTCTTTTATAATCGTTAGCATCATATGCAGGTGTGTAGGCCTAGATGCTCTTTTAGAATCGTTAGCATCATATCCAGGTGTGTAGGCCTAGATGCTCTTTTATAATCGTTAGCATCATATGCAGGTGTGCATGTGCATAATTTGATGAGGCTGGGGTCAAATAAAATAAAAAAGTAGAGTGCAGGTTTTTTTAAGGTGCCGCTTCAAAGACCAGTTCAGTCATACAGCATGGAAAGGTAAAACGAAAAAAAGAAAAGAAAAAAGATAGTGCTCTGCTATTGTTTTCAGCTCCCATCTCTCTAACGTTTGCTCTCTGCAGCTCTCGCCTCTGCCCCTCTCTCTCCTCTTGCCCTCTCTCTCCCCTCACATCAAAAGCAGTCTTTTCTATCCTGTGTAATGGACCATTACCTTCACTCTGACTCAGTCAACACCTCCCCAGGCTCCTCACTGTGACACTTCACACTCTGCAGCCCTTTTAAGATCAACTAAATAAAATAAAAACAAGAGCCTTGCATCTTTTGGAAGAGAGAGAAAAACCACATCATGGGTGTGACTGTGATGGAATATTTACAGGCTTAATGAAATATAATATATTGTCTCTGTCGGGTGGAAACTTCATATGTCCAAAACTGTTACTTTTCAGGATTCAAATAAAAAAATTGGCAAAAGTAGCAGATCTACACGCTCGAAACACGGAGCGAAGTGACACAAGCTTGTAGATCTGCTACTTTTGATGCTTGGATGTGACACTGTAGTATGATGAAGGAGGGCGTTAATTTACAAAAAAATATAGAGATAAGAGGTTTCCGCCCAACCGCAATGATATATTTATGTGTGTGACTGTGATAGATACATTTACATGATTAATTATATATATGAAGTATTTATGTGTGTGACTGTGATAGATACATTTACATCATTAATGAAGTATTTATGTGTGTGACTGTGATAGATTAATTTACATCATTAATTATATATTAAGTATTTATGTGTGTGACTGTGATAGATTAATTTACATCATTAATTATATATTAAGTATTTATGTGTGTGACTGTGATAGATTCATTTACATCATTAATTATATATTAAGTATTTATGTGTGTGACTGTGATAGATTCATTTACATCATTAATTATATATTAAGTATTTATGTGTGTGACTGTGATAGATTCATTTACATCATTAATTATATATTAAGTATTTGTGTGACTGTGATTCGTTTACAGTCATCGAATGCTTCCAGCTGTCAGTGACTGTTGTTGACCATGGCTGTCTGTTGTCGACACATGTGAGGTTCAATCCACTTCACATTGACTCAAATAAAATCAAAACTGTGTGTGTGTGTGTGTGTGTGTGTGTGTGTGTGTGTGTGTGTGTGTGTGTGTGTGTGTGTGTGTGTGTGTGTGTGTTCGTGCGTGTGTAACATAATCCATCCAAAATCCTGTTTGTATCCAATTGTATCTTCATTCTTTAATATAAATGATATATAGGCTATTGTTTTTGGAGTTCAACCATACACTATACAGAGCAGAGTCTGATATTGTAGTTTCGGCATACCGGCGGCCACTAGCTCAACTTGTTTGTGGTGGTTTCTTGAAAGCCTTATGTGCCAAATCCAACTCTTGTCACCAAGTGCCCATTCTTCATGAATTTCCTCCCAGCTAAAATGAAAGCCTAAAACCGCCTAGAATATGTGTCTGGTAGTAACCTTATGCCTCCAAATTCCTTAATGTTTGTATCATCACATAAAACAGCCTTCTCAGATAGTCTCTGCTTTTCTATTAATTGTAATGTCAGCGTTTGTCACAATGCATGAATTATTCATATCATCCTTCTTGCTTTTCAAACAAGGCCATTCGTACTAAACCTTTCACTCAGAACGAACCAGTAAAATATTGACGGAAGATAACACGTCGTCTCAGATGGAATGAAGGGGGACGTTATTTATTTATTTTCGACGCGGTGAAGACTGTAAAAAAAATATGTCAGCTATTACACGTCTAACAGTGAAGTATTAACTCATTGGCCGCCATTATCGCATTAACGCGATCTAATAAATAGCGCGCTTGGCCGCCAGGATCGCATTAATGCGATCTAACGTCTTTATTGATCTTTATGCTCTGATCACGCTATTCTGTTATGAATCAGGCTAAGTTTCGGGTTCCACTTACTTCAACCACCACTGCATCCGGTTCCATGACTTGGGTTCCGTTTTCGGTTTTACATTTTTCCCCCCAGTCATTTTCGACCATAATAGGGAAACAAACGGTTTTTCACACGCTATGAAAAGCGATCGGAGACCTCCCCTCCTATAATCTATGGTCTGGGTGACGAACAGTCATCCCCGTTGTGTATCACAAAGTAATTTTCGCCGATAACAGAATCTGAGAAATTTCACTTCCGGTTCATGTGTTTCACTGTGTGAGTGGGTCTGGGAGGGGGCGAGTGTGATCGAGAGGCGATCAAGCTTGGTATGTGCTGCTCTCTGGTGGTGGAACGATCAACACGATTCAAGTGTCAAGGTAGACTTTCTAGATGTGAATTAAATAACAAAATAACGAAACAAAAAAACACGAAAATCGCTGGCAAGGGCTGCTATGAACGAGGTTTTAACTCTGGCAGTCAATGAGTTAAGGGAAGATTGTTTTGGGGAATTGCGGCTTCAGAAGAAAATATGTGTAAGAGTGCGAAACCCTGAAATGGTTATTGATTTTATGCTCATGTGAAATATCGTTGCTGCCGGGCAGAAACCTTGCATCTCCATAATGTAATCAATTATTTTAGTGTTTTTTTAAAAGTGAGTTCATCGTACAACTAGCGGAAAATAGCTGAGAGTGTACAAATGGAACCAAATTGGTTCCATTTGTACACTCTCAGAGTTAAATGAACACTAATGATGATGATACAGTGTAGATTGGGACGCCCGAGAAAAAACAAAATGGTTGAGTCCCCGGCATATCTTTTCAAATGGGGGTCCGTGGGCTATTATGTGTCAATTTGGGGGTCCTTGACGCGAAAAAGGTTGAAAACCACTGGTTTAGTGTGTCTGTGGGTTTCATAAATAGTTAACCAATGAAAAGTATTAATAAGAGTTTGTGACTAAATAATACATCAGATCCATTGGAACACAGGTTATTTTTTTCCCCCCATTTCCTGAAAAGCAACAGTTTTGGACATGCAAGGTTTCCACCCGACAGCGAAGATAAGTAACAGACTGTGTTCATAATTCCAATGCACAACCCTTTAGATTGAATCTGGTCCACGGTCACTGCAATCGATAGGTTTTCATCTCCATCAGCTCTGGGGCTGTATCAA
Source organism: Gymnoscopelus braueri (assembly GCF_963280865.1). Classification (NCBI taxonomy): domain Eukaryota; kingdom Metazoa; phylum Chordata; class Actinopteri; order Myctophiformes; family Myctophidae; genus Gymnoscopelus; species Gymnoscopelus braueri. The sequence goes on from NC_137613.1 coordinate 50,023,442, forward strand.
TAATATATCGCCTCTGAAACCTCGTACGTCCAAAACTGTTATTTTACCAGGAAAGTGGACAAAAAAAAAAAGCTGTGGTTCCAATGGATATTATTTAGTCAAAAACTCTCGATAATATTTTTCATTGGTTAAATATTTATAAAACCCCACAGACACACTTAACCACGTTCACAGTTTTTCCAAAATAGAAAAAAATACTGGAGATGGATGTACAAGGTTTCTGCCCGACAGCAACGATATATATATAATATTGTCTGCTCTGGTTTCTAGCATCCTTCATTCCACCTCAAGCTCAAATCCAGGGAGGTTTTCTCCTCTGTGTCGATTAGGAATCCCCCCCCCCCCCAAGCTGTCGTTGCTCATCATCTGGTGTGTGTGTGTGTGTGTGTGTGTGTGTGTGTGTGTGTGTGTGTGTGTGTGTGTGTGCGTGTGCGTGTGCGTGTGCGCGTGCATGTGCGTGTGTGTGTGTGGTATATTACTAGACTTGTAAAGGGGAAAATGTCCCCACAAGTATAGTAGAATTTGAGAGTAGTATGTAGAGAGAGTATGAGGTGCGACGCGTTGTGAGCTTGTAGATCGGCTATTTTCAAACATTTTAGTACTTTAACTAACTTTTGGTACTTTAAGTATATTTTGATGCCAATACTTTTGTGCTTTTGTACTCAAGTAACATTTTGAACACAGGCCTTTTATTTGTAACAGACTACTTCTACATTGTGGTATTGATCATTTCACGTAAATTAAACATGTCAGTAGCCTACTTTTTCCACCACTGCCTGGATTATCACATCACGCTGTGTTGAAGTTGTTACTTGTTGTGAGGGCTGCATTTATGAATGGCCCATGGTTCGAGTCCCGAACCTGACGACCTTTGCTGCGTGTCACTCCCCGTCTCTCTCTCCCCATTTCCTGTCTATGCACTACAGTATATACTATCAATAAAGGCAGAAAAGGCCCCAAAACAATAGGGTTTGGGTGCAAAATCGGCAAAGTTGCCCTTTAAAGGGAAATAACATTGAACTATGTCTTTAATACACCTTAGAGCTGTTGTGTGGAAATAAGAAAAAAGTCCCCCCCTTTTCCATGTTGCCTAGAACTGGATAATTGATTGAGGTCATGTGATCAGTGACATACGCAAGGTGTACTTTTGGCTCCGCCCCCTCAGCCAATTCTAGGCAACATAGAAGGGGGGGGGACTTTTTTCTTATTTCGACACAACAGCTCTAAGGTGTATTAGAGACATAGTTCAGGCACATGGTATTTAGATAACAAATTGGAGGAGAAGTAAACTATTTTCTGCTGTGGAAAAGTTGAAGTGTGGGAACATCCAAGCAGTAAACACATCCTTGTATATGTTGACATATAATCATTCGCTAATTCTCAGTTATGTCCTACTGTCGGATCTCTATGGATGCGACTGTTAACTGATGTCCATTGATTACAGACAGATAAAGCCAGGACGCAATGATTCATTCGCAATGTCTAATCAATGGAGCAATTCTTTTTGATTTCACGCCCACCTTTTCGAGTTACGTCATGGCAAGGTAATTGCAAAAAAAAAGAAAGAAGTGTCCTTTCACTTAAGGACAGATGAAAAGGGGGGTGTGTGCACCAGCCTGGTTGTCACACCTAATGGGATCCCTGTTGAGAAATGGGACGTCCCATCACGGGCCACCGTTCTCTGATAGATGTTGGACCGACCGCTCAGAGACTGGCCTCCTTGACCCGGGTTGTCAACCTGTGGGCCGGGCCCTCTGGTGGGCCATGTAATTGGCAAAACACTGAGATTGTATTGACAATGATGACATAAAAACCTTTCATTGTAGTTTTTTTCTTTAAAACCAAGCTAAATAAGTTGTCATTGTGATACTGGTAAATACTAGAGATGGGCAATATTATCGATATCGCGATATTGTACTATGGCTAGTTCACTTTCCAGTGATTCATCTCAATATAAATCGAACATATCGCAATATATATCACAATGTATCGCAATATATCGCAATATGTATTGCACCGCAATATATCGCAATATGTATTGCACCGCAATATATCGCGATACAATCGTATCTTGCCAATACCCATCCCTAGTAAATACGAACTTAAAGTATACGGTTCCATTGAGCAAAGCCGGAACACATTAAATTAAGTGATCATTAACCCATTAAGACTTGAGGCAGATTCTACGAATGACTTATATCAATAGTTCTCAAACCTTTTCGTGCCAAGGACCCCCAAATGTATACACACTAGAACCTCTAGAGTTCGACACCGCGGGTTGAAGGGCTCGCTTCTTTTGGGCTTGTTTTCATAAACCTGGTTGCTTGTTTCTCACGCACAATCTGGCAACACTGATCCCGAACGTCGGTGTAGAAGACCTCACGGACAAAGCGCGAAAGTACAAAGGCACAGTAACAAACACACACGCGCACAACGTTGAAGGAAGGAAAAAGCAGCTATGAGTACCTTTTTGTGCGTGAGCGAAAGGCCAGTGTCCGGTTGAGGTGGAGATGGAGACATTTCAATGGCCGCCGTTCGTTTTCGCTCGACTCTAGTCGGCTGCATTCGGCTGAAAAGGACCCCGTATGACCGACCGTACGCGACCGACCGACCGTTGCGCATGAGCGGGACTCTCGATTGCATATTAGGATATATGGCTGCGGACCCCCATCTGAAAATGTTTGCTGCCAGGGATCCCCAGAAAAGAAAATTTGTGTTAAAAAATTCAAAACATTTCTAAATTTTTCTTTCTTCAAAAATAGCAGATGTACAAGCTTGCAGCGCGGCACAAACCACTGTTCTAATTCCAAAGGATTTTCTGAAAAACGTATGTTGCTAATATATATATATATATATATATATATATATATATATATATATATATATATATATATATATATATATACATATATATATATATATATATATATATATATATAGCTAAAATCTAAAATAACACAGATGCTTTCCCGGTTTTAATGGGATAAAATAAATATGGTCTGAAGATGCCCAGAAGATGATGGTGGCGAGGGAGGTAGCCTATATCAGCTGAACTGCAGCCCCAGACGAGCCACCGTGATTACATTTCTGATAAACCGTATCCATCAAACATAACGGGAACGTGGCTCCCTGTACGACTGACTGTCTGCGTGTCAATTATGATTATTAATGTGCTATTACCTCCCCTCCCTCTCCTGTCAATTATGATTATTAATCTGTTATTACCTTCTCTTCCCAGACTCGATACGCCTTCCTTGTCACCGAATCAAATTACTTCTGAATAACTGATGGGGGTGTGTCTCCTCCATGCGTTTCTCCAATGACACCAGTGGTGGATGAAGTACTTGAGTTTTTACTTAAAGGGAAATACCACTCATTTTCAACATTGAACCATGTCGTAATATACCTTAGAGCTGTTGTGTGGAAATAAGAAAAAATAACTGGAGAATCGATTGTTGGGGTCATGTGATCATAGTGACATACGGAAGGTGTACTCCGTGGCCCGCCCTCTAGGCTGCCTCATTCACTAGAATGGGGAATCTCACTTCCAGCTGTTTCCAAAGGACCCCTGGGGGTCCCCGGACCCCACTTTGAGAACCACTGGTTGAAAGTAGCTACTGTAAAATGGTCCTGGACACACTCGAGGTACTGAAAAGTAAAAGTACCTCAGAATTGTACTTATGTACAGTACTTTGTTACTTCCCAACACAGTTTAGGGCTGTGTTAAAAGAGGTGTGGTAGTGTGTATTTACACAGATGAGCCGTCTCATTGGTTGTGACAGGCTGGGCCTTTGTGTGCCGGGCATACATGACAAGTCCTTATCGATTGCTGGCTGTTGCTTTGGGTTGGTGCTTTTCAGGCTCAATGTGCTGCACAAATACGCCTTCTACACACGTGCCCGCACACACGCACGCACGCACGCACGCACGCACGCACGCACGCACGCACGCACGCACGCACGCACGCACGCACGCACGCACGCACGCACGCACGCACGCACGCACGCACGCACGCACGCACACACACACACACACACACACACACACACACACACACACACACACACACGTGCGTGCGCACACACGTTTTTCTCTCTCCACTGAAATAGTTTACTCCAGTAACTCCAGAGTTTTGTGAATAGAACGTTTTGAAAGTATATTGTGTACTGTATGAACAATGGTATTTCATGCAATGGTATTTCTATGTTATTTGATTGGAATTAACAATGAGCAATAAGGGATAGGACTAGATAAGTTTAAAACTTCATCCCATGACCTTTTCCAGCATTCTAGAGTACACATGTATTTGTATGTTTTCATATTTATTATTTTAAGGGTATTATGTTTATGTTATGTTATGTTTTTTTTTTTTTTTTTGTCTTTTAACAGTGTCCGAAATAAACAAATTAATCAATCAATCAATCAATCAATCAATCAATCAATCAATAGCTTTTAAGCACTTAAACCCTATTCTTATACTTTGCATTGCAACGGTGTTGTGTGGCGAAAAATAGTCAGTCTTCAAGCTCACAACACGTCCAGCCTACTCAGAAACGACAAGCTGGAAATGCATCCCCACCCAGTAATGCAATAGCCATTGTACCCCTCCTTTGCTGCTTTCGCCATAGTGGCGGAAGCAGTGCTCAGATTTGTCACTTAAAGGGCAAGACCACTTTAAAGGTTTGGGTTGTGTAGTTACCTTGCCATGATGTAACTCCAAAGGTGGACAATAAATAAAAGAATTATCGCTCCATTGATTAGAAATTGATCATTCTAAATTTGCTCCTCATTGACTTACATTGTACGGTAAAACAGCTCTCAAAGTCACTCTTTTAGCACATAAACAAACGCAAACAAAGTTGATTCAGACAATATAGAACATCACCAAACCCAGTACTGTTTTTTTTTTTTATAAAAATGTCAACTTCCTGTTGATTTTGCAATTTTTATTAAGAAAAAAACCTGGACTGGATTTGCGGATCCGGATCCGGATCTTCAAATTTGTAAAATCAGCAGGAAGTTAAAATTTGTATTTAAAAAAACAAAGAGTACTGGGTCTAACCTTCTATATTGTCTGAATCAGCTTTGTTCGTGTTCGTTTACGTGCTTATAGAGTGACTTTGAGAGCTGTTTTACCGTACAATGTAAGTCAATGAGGAGCAAATTTAGAATGATCAATTTCTAATCAATGGAGCAATTATTTTTTATTTCTTGTCCACCTTTGGAGTTACATCATGGCAAGGTAAATACACAACCCAAACCTCTACCAAAGTGGTCTTGCCCTTTAAGTTAGTAGGTACTGTAGTCCTGTATTGAATATCTTACTTGAGTCAAAGTATGAAAGCACTGACTTAAGATATACTGTACATAATGAAGCAAAAGTGAAAGTTTTTAAGTGGTTAATATTAAGTTTTGTAATAATAATCTAAATCTCAAAAGTCAGTAACTAAAGTTGTCAAATAATTGTAGTGGAGTAAAAAAAAAAGGATGATATTTGCCTCTGAAATGTTTCAAGTTTAAAAAATAATTATATACTAGTAAAGAAAATGTAGCCTACCTCTAAATTGTACTAAAATACAGTACTTGAGTAAATGTACTCAGTTACAGTACTTTCCACCACTGCTGAGATGGTTTCATTAAGGATCTAATGTGGACGTCTCCATAAAGACATAAAGGACAGTGAAACCATGTCATGAATTGTCTTTTGCTGCTTAAACAGATTCCTGTTCAAAGCCATTAAATCTCCTGAATGGAGTAGAGCGGTGTGATGCTGTTCCAGGTCCCTCGCTTCATTAAATCGCAAATGGAGAACAAGAGCTTCTTCATAACGCTAACGTTCAAAATAATGAGTTCTTTGAAGCGGCTTCATCATATTAGCTATTCTTGCAGCGTGCTTTATATATCGGACAATTTGGGGAAATGTATTCCCTATTGCGTCTGCGTAGTCTTGGCGTAGTGGTCCCGGGACGGGTGATGCAAGAAGTCTCATTACCTAAAAACGCTAGTATTGTCTTAACCCATTAAAACCGGCAAAGCACCTGTGTCATTTTTTATTTACGCTGTACAGCAGTGGTTCTCAACCAGTGGTCCGGGGACCACCAGTGATCCTTGAGAGGGTTCCAGGTGGTCCCCAGCTAAATGATGGAGAGTTGGTAATCAAATGGACCCTTATAGATCTTTAACTCTTGAGAGTGTAAAATGAAACCAAATGGACCCTTACGGGTCCATTTGGTTTCATTTTACGCTCCCAAGAGTTAAATTATTGTTAAACATCTGCATTACTCATCTTAAATCCTGTTAACATGTTTCTGTTTCTATTACTGGTACCGAATGTCCCATGACCTCTTTTTTTTTTTTTCCGTTTGTATGACTGTCTGTATGTTTTTGCCTTATTTTTTTATTTTTTGCTATTTTTCTTGTTGCTTTTTTGTACTATTTGATTGTATGTCGTGTTTAAAAAAAATTTGAAACCTGAAAATAAAGAGTACAAAAAAAAACAAAAAAACATCTGCATTACCTGATTAACAAGAAGTCTACACAATTAGAGAATGTAGAAGAATTGTTATTTTGACAAAATCTTAGCAAACGATAACAAAATATTCCCAAGTCTTGGGTCTGAGAGTTTAAATCTCATCAAACGGTGGTCCGTGGCTCAAATGCCAAATAAATAATGGACCTTGATATGAAAAAGGTTGAAAACCACCGCTGTACAGCAACATACTGTTTTCAGAAAACTCTTAGGACTATTTATTTACAACTATTTTTTAAAGAAATACAAAAATCTTGAAAGTGTTTGAATAATGTATTTCTTCTCTTCTGGGGGTCCCTGGCACAAAACATGTCCACGGCCAAATATATATATATGAATTTGGAGGTCCTTGACACACAAAAAGTCTGAGAACTAATGATTTAGAAAGCATTTGTAGAATCGGTCTTAATGGGTTAATTCCTTGCAGCTGTGTATTGGTCATGGGACAGGTAATGCGGGAGGTCTCATTAGCAACACTATAGTGTTATCTTAAAACACGAAATGAAACCACGCAGTAATACTGATACACAGTTAGGCTATTGTGTCCTGGTACCTGAAAGCATCTCTGCTCACATTACCGTATGTCTACTGATTGTATAGATTTAGAGTTTTTTGGGGTGCTTTTACCTGCCTGTGTGTCGCTTAATTGAATGTCACAGCTAATTGGCTCTGAGGGGATGTTGCTTGCACACACACACACACACACACACACACACACACACACACACACACACACACACACACACACACACACACACACACACACACACACACACACACACACACACACACACACGCATGCACGCACAATGCTTGTAGATTGCCTCATTTTTTATATCTTGCACTTTTACTTTGGTACTGTAAGTACATTTTGATGCCAATACCTTTGTACTTTTACTTCAATGCAGGACTTTTACTTCCTCTAACAAAGCATTTTTATATGGTGATATTATGATATTGCTAAAACATCTGACTCCTTCTTCCACCACTGCTGACAACACACACAGAGGTTTTAAATTGAAAGCGCTGTTGGAATTCCAATGTGGACATTACCACTTCACTCCATTAAAGCAGTCTAATTGACAAGATAGTGCCGATCCACCACAGGGAGCTCTTTAGTTGCATTGGTTTAATATTGTGGATCAAAGCAAAGTCTCCTGCAAATGCATCTCTGGATTAAACTTAAACTCTGCACATGGCTACTGCAAACACAATGGAAGATTACATTCAGCGGGTTCCATTAAGTTAAATGAAGTTATATCACCCTTTAAAGAACATATCAATCAAAAATCTTTCTCCTGGAAATGCATCAATGTATTAACTTAAATAAACTCAGTACACAAACACAATGGAACATTACAGATTCAGCTGGTACTTTTAAGTTAAAGGGTAAGACCACTTTGGTAGTGATTTGGGTTGTGTATTTACCTTGCCACGATGTAACTCCAAAGGTGGACTAGAAATCAAAGATAATTGCTCCATTGATTAGAAATTGATAATTCTAAATTTGCTCCTCATTGACTTACATTGTACGGTAAAACAGCTCTCAAAGTCACTCTTTTAGCACGTAAACAAACATGAACAAAGCTGATTCAGACAATACAGAACATCACCAAACCCAGTACTGTTTGTTTTTTAAATACAAATGTTAACTTCCTGCTGATTTTACTATTTGAAATCCAGTCCGGGTTTTCTTCTTAATAAAAATAGCAAAATCAACAGGAAGTTAACATTTTTATATAAAAAAAAAACAGTACTGGGTTTGGTGATGTTCTATATTGTCTGAATCAACTTTGTTTGCGTTTGTTTAGGTGCTAAAAGGGTGACTTTGAGAGCTGTTTTACCGTACAATGTAAGTCAATGAGGAGCATATTTTGAATTATCAATTTCTAATCAATGGAGCAATTATTTTAAATTTCTTGTCCACCTTTGGAATTACATCATGGCAAGGTAAATACACAACCCAAACCTCTACCAAAGTGGTCTTGCCCTTTAAATTAAGTTATAGGCCTATCACCCTTTATAGGCCGTGTATGTATTATTGCACAGCAAATGAATGAACAGCAACACGCACGCGCACACACACACACACACACACACACACACACACACACACACACACACACACACAAGCACACATGACACACTCACTTTGCTTGCTGCAGTGGTGTAGAAGAACCAGAATGATGTCTTGTGCTCACATGTTTTACTTAAGTAAAAGTATCAATACTGCTATATGGAAATACTCTGTTAAAAATAAAAGTTCGGAATTAAAAATTAAGTAAAAGTACAAAAAAGTATTAGTACCAAAATGTACTTAAAGGTTAAGACCACTTTGGTAGAGGTTTGGGTTGTGTAGTTACCTTGCCATGATGTAACTCCAAAGGTAGGCAAGAAATCAAAAATAATTGCTCCATTGATTAGAAATTGATAATTCAAAAATATGCTCCTCATTGACTTACATTGTATGGTAAAACAGCTCTCAAAGTCACTCTTTTAGCACATAAATGAACACAAACAAAGCTGATTCAGACAATATAGAGCATCACCAAACCCAGTACTGTTTTTTTTTTTTATAAAAATGTCAACTTCCTGTTGATTTTACTATTTGAAGATCTGGATCCGGATCCGTGGATCCAGTCCAGGTTTTCTACTTATTAAAAATGGCAAAATCAACAGGAAGTTGACATTTTTATATTAAAGAAAAACAGTACTGGGTTTGGTGATGTTCTATATTGTCTGAATCAACTTTGTTTGCGTTCGTTTACGTGCTAAAATAGTGACTTTGAGAGCTGTTTTACCATAAAATGTAAGTCAATGGGGAGCATATTTTGAATTATCAATTTCTAATCAATGGAGCAATTATTTTTGATTTCTTGCCCACCTTTGGAGTTACATCATGGCAAGGTAACTACACAACCCAAACCTCTACCAAAGTGGTCTTACCCTTTAAAGTACCAAAAGTATAAAGTGCTCATTATGCAGTCCCATTTCACAAGTTTTCAAATGTATAACATTCTTCTGAAAATAGCAGATGTACAAGCTCACAATGCGTCGCTTCGCGACGCATTGTGAGCTTGTAGATAGGCTATTTTCAAATGGCTAAAAGGGCTGAAGTGGGTAATGTATGTTTTGTAATAATAATCAAAATTTACAAAGTAACTAGTAACCAAAGTTTTCAAATAATTGTAATGGAGTAAAAGTACAATATTTGTCTCTGAGGTGTAGTGGAGTAGAGGTAAAAGTACTGAAAACTGGAAATACTCCAGTTAAGTAAAAATGTTTACAGTACTTGAGTAAATGTACCTAGTTCCTTTACACCACTGGAAATAGAGACCACCTCGGTAACTTGTAGTGAACACGTACTTACACGTAATTACACGTACTGAAGAGATGTTTCAGCTTTGTATTTCTTCAATGTCAAAAGAGAGTCGGTCGCTGATGCCAAGTCAAGTCTGGAAGGCGCTTGTCTTTTTATACCTATAGAGCATCGCAGTGGCGGGCATTACAACGTTTTTTTTCCGGTTTTCAAATATTATTTTAACACAGAATCAAATGTTTTATGGTCATGATTCATCAGGAGCCTGGATGGCTGGGTTCCAGGCTTGAAATAATGAATATAAATATTTTTGGAAATCGCTACGGGCTGAATGAATGTGCTTTCTATCTGTGGAACTAGAGCCGGTAAACCAAATGTGTCATCCCACTGATGTCATGATGACTCAGCCATAACCATAATAGAGTTCTCACCACAGCTACCCACCCCCCCCACCCCCCCCCCAAAAAAAAAACCAGATAAGTACACTTCTCAAAGCACTGATCCCCGCCAGGCCGGGGTGGCTACCCAGGGCTGTGTTGTGACCTGTTGCCAACACGAGGCCTATAGGTATGTAGGGTAGCAGGTCTTTCATAGCTTAGTGGGAATGTTCATGCGCTCGGTTGGTCGGTCGCTCATTCACTCACTCACTCACTCGCTCACTCACTCACTCACTCACTCGCTTGCTCACAGGACTGAAAACATAATCCCTCGCCTTTGGCCGTTCTGGTGGGGATAATTAATCAATGGGAAAATGTTAGCCCTCCCTATTCATTATTAATGGTGAAATGGAGACAGCTGAAATAGGCTCACCGTAGCGTATATCACATCATACTGTACATCTTTACAATGAATGCTAGTGCAACTGTAACAACAGTTTTTGGCTGGAAAGCAGAGAAAAAAGATTGTCTTTCAAAGAATGCTAGCATTTCTGAAGCTACAGTATATTGTTGTAACTGTAACAATGCATTTGTAATGATTCACAATTAAACATAACTGATATGAACAATGGCTTTCTGTACCAGTACTGTAATGTATGTCACTTTGAATAGTAGTACGATGTACACACATAAATAACAATTATCCGCTATTCTACAGTGCAACAATAGAAAGGAAATGTAAACCTATATGGAAATGCTTGTGTTGCACTTTGTCTGAAAAGCTATCTTGAAAATGTGTGTAATTGCGGCAAAATCAATAAATGATTCATAGCTAGCCGTTCATAGCGGACAGGGACCGTCTCTGCTCATGACAGGGGATAGTCGTTAGTTTGATTAAATGGAGATGATGAGTGACAAGTGGGAATTGTCTGAAAAATGAGCTGTCAACAGACAGAGGCAAATGAGGACGGCTGCTGAGTTTCCACAAAGATAAATCATTTATAAGGAGCTTAGATGGGATTCATTCTGTATAATGGCCAAAGAAAGAAGAAAAAGGAACAAAGATTGTATCTTCGTTTTTTGGGGGGGGTTGTTTGTTTACTCAACTCTCTGTAAATGGTTGTAAAATAGGGGACTGTTTCATTTTGGAGTCGCTTTGGGAATGATGAGGTATTTTTGAAAGTCATCCTCTGATCAGGAGCCTAGAAAGACTATTTATTATTTCTCCCGGACAACAATTTGTTTTGTTTTAAAAATGAGTTTCTATTTAGATTAAAACAAATCGCTGTGTATACTTGTGGGTAACTTTTTGGAACGCAATAATGAATCTCTGTTTAACTTTTTTTTTAAATACATCATTTCACATAATGTCCTCCTGTGACCGTGGCAGATAGACAGACATGCAGATGACGGTATTATACTAAATAGTTAGTTCTAAATCCTGGATATTAGTTTGCCAAAGGGTTCCTTCAACAGATATCCAATTTTGCTTATTATCATAGGACAGGGCTATTCATTATAGCCTAGATGCTTAACGGATGACTTCACCAATTTTCAACCTATTTTCATATAATCGGTCCTCACTACTGCTCATGATAAAATGGCACCAATTCTGTGTCTCTCAGAGGAGGGCTGTGGACAGTTCAGAAGCCTGTCTACCAGTGACATCATCGATTGGGAATCCAAGCTTATAGAAACTGCAGGCTTTCTATTCCTGGAAAATTAGCTATGCTATAATGGAAGCCATTGTTCTCGGGTTAATAAAAATCTAATAAAACAATCTGCCTAACGATGATGTCACTGGTAGACAGGTTTCTGAAGTGTCCACAGCCCTCCTATGAGACACAAACCGAGCAGGATTTTGTTTTACCATTAACCATTATTTTATCATGAGCATTACTGAGGACCAATTACATGAAGATGGGTTGAAAATGGGTGAAGTCATCCTTTAACCTAGCTATTTGTTTTAAAAGCTACTATAGCTTTTTTGTATGACAAATAGTTAAACAAATAACACACCTGTAATTGATATAAGCTGATCTAAGGAGTAGATTATAGTGTATTTTATCACGTCTACTAAACAGAATCCAGCAAATCAGAATCAAGGATTGGGACTATTTGTTTTAGAAATATATATTTACTGGGGGCCAGGCATTCTCAAGAAAACATGTTTTCTTAAATCGGTTTGAGAACAGTGATCAAACACAATAAAGCTAAAGTTATAATCATAATTATATAATTATATTGTATGGTTATAATGCACGTAAATCAAATGATTCACAGCTAGCCTTTCATACGGGACATGACTGTCTGAATTCACGACATGGAATAGTCATTACATTGACTAAATGGAGACGATGAGTGACAGCCGGGATATTATCTGAATAATGAGCTGTCGTAGTAATCATTCAAATAAAATATTACTGAAGTTTCATTTTCAGTGCTTGAAAATTATTTGAGCGTATCCGTTTTCCTCTGCCCAATAGTAGCCTAAATAGTTCAGCCTTATATCAGGCACTGATTATTGTTCTCTCTGTGCTCTACTTACATCAGAGGTGGAAAAAGTACTCAAATGTTTTACTTAAGTAACAGTCCCAATACTGCAATATAAAAATACTCTGTTACAAGTAAAAGTCCAGAATTCCAAATTTACTTGAGTAAAAGTACAAAAGTATTGTCATCAAAATGTACTTAAAGTAAAAAACGTAAAAGTACAAAAATATTTAAAAATAGCACACATACAAGCTCACAACGCATCGCATCGTGACGCGTTGTGAGCTTGTAGATCTGCTATTTTCAAATAGCCTAGGTATAAAATAGGGCTAAAGTGGTTAATGTGTGTTTCATAATATCATAATTTATATCTGAAAAGTAACTAGTAACTACATTTTTCAAATAATCGTAGTGGAGTAAAAGTACATTATTTGCCTCTGAGATGTAGTGGAGTAGAAGTAAGAGTATTGGAAATTGGAAATACTGAAATAAAGTACAAATACCTAAAACATTTTTACTTGCTTAAGTAAATGTACTTACCGGCAGTTCCTTTCCACTAACCCACTTACAGTATGTGACTATTTGTATTTACATTGTTGTTTATTGACTAGTTTGATTCTGATTTCACACTGGTAAATTGATCTGGATAAGAGCGTCACTTTTGTTAACCTCCCACTGCACCCCAGCATGGATATTCTGGGGGGAACATTAGCCAAAAGTAGCAGATCTACAATCTCACAACACGTCGCATTGTGAGCTTGTAGACCTGCTGGCAAAGAGATTTGGTGCGGACGGAATAAAGCGGTCCAAGTACAAAGCCAACTCAGGTGCAGTGTTTGACGGACAATTTCACGCTATATATTAAAATCTCCACGATATGATTATTGTGAGCGTTTTTTATTGCGATAAACAATTATTGGCCAGACCCTATTGTAAACTGTACTGTATTTAACAAATAGTAACAGTATTAGGAGTAAAAATTGCATCACCTTTTGTAAATAATGGAACATTATGCACAACCGCTATTCAACACATAATTATCAGGGCTGTCTAACGATTAAAATGTGTAATCAGATTAATCACAGATTAATAATTAATTAATCTTGATTAATCACCATTCATAATTATGCCCAGAACATGGCCATTTTCTATCTATATTTTTGTGCGAATGGAAAGACAAATTACTCTCTTGCTCTCGCTCTCTCTCTCTCGCTCTCTCTCTCTGTCTCATCCCGTTGTGCTATGTCAGGGGTCTTCAACAGGGGGTCCGGGACCCCTAGGGGGTCTTCAGAGTTACTACAGGGGGGCCGCCAAATCTTTGTGATATATATTTCCTTTTTTTTTACTTTAACCACTTGAACCCTAGCATCTATTCTGAGGAGAACTTTAGCCAAAAATAGCAGATCTACCAGCTCACAACGCCCTGAGGAATGACCCTTAACACCACAGATGTCACTTTTTTTATAGAGACCATCAGAATTAACTAAAATGGTGGTAATTCATTTTGTTGTGTTAAAATAGCTGTTTCTGAGGATATCATGAAGCCGATTTAAAATTTAAAACGGGTCAAATTACCCTAACACAATGGGAAGTACATTTTGATTCCAATATTTTTGTACTTTTACTCAAGTAAATTTTGAATTACGGACTTTTACTTGCAACAGAGAATTTCTATATTGCAGTATTGATACTTTTGCTTAAGTAAAAAATGGGAGCACTTTTTCCACCACTTGTGCTCACAAATATATTTACTTCAATCGAGGAGGTGTCGGACAGACCCATTTTCTGCCACAGTCTGAAAACTCACCTCATCAGACTCCACCTCAACCCCCTAGCCCTCCTCTCTCCAAGACGATGGCCACTCTTGAGAGCATTGTTTTTCATCCTTCATAACATTTAACCTCTGTGCTGAACCATGGCTTGTTGTTAACAAACTCTGTCTTGAAAGGGATGCTCACAGTTTCTGGGAAAAGGATATAACAGTATTGGACTATTTGTCTGTCATGGGCATAAGCCCCATACTTTGTGGCACAATTTATAGCAAAAAAAACACAGACAATCTACAAGCTCAAAATGTGTCACATCACTAGGGTATTTACAACACCTTTCGTTTTTAGTTTTATAACATTTTATTCAACAATTTCTGAAATGTTTTTGGATTTTGAAATATTCACCCATAATGATATTCCCAAAATAGGGATGCTAGGTTGGAAGTGGTTAAAAATAGACTAGACAGTCACTTTCTGCAGCCTTTGGAGACCATAATTACTTCTTAAGGTCCTTACACACACGATTTTTTCGTGCGAATAATACGCTTTTTTTAAAAACCTTATAAAGTCAATGCAAGCGTACATGGCGCGAAAAAGTGGAAAAGCGAAGCGAAAAAGCGTCTTTTAATTATTCGGAACGAGTCCGAATTTTGCGTATATTCGCCACATTCGCCGGTGAAAGGTCCTTACACACCGGCGAATATGCGAATATACGCAAAATTCGGACTCGTTCCGAATAATTAAAAGACGCTTTTTCGCTTCGCGAAAATGATGTGGACGCTTGCATTGACTTTATAAGGTTTTAAAAAAAAACGTATTTATTCGCATGAAGAATTCGCCCCGGTGTGTAAGGACCTTTAGTGTTGTATTTACATTCTTGACGATACTTACGATAACATTGTTAATGATTAAATTATTCTACTTGCTTACAGTGGTGGAAAGTGACTAAGTACATGTACTCAAGTACTGTACTTAAGTACAATTTTGAGGTATTTGTACTTTACTTGAGTATTTCCAATTTCCAATACTTTTACTTCTACTCCACTACATCTCAGAGGGAAATGTTCTGCTTTTACTCCACTACAATTATTTGAAATCATTAGTTACTAGTTACTTTGTAGATTTTGATTATTATTACAAAACATACATTAAACACTTCAGCCCTATAATATACATTTCGGCCATTTGAAAATAGCAGATCTACAAGCTCACAATGCGTCGTGATGCAACGCATTGTGAGCTTGTAGATCTGCTATTTTCAAAAGATGTTTATACATTTGAAAACTTGAAATTGGACATTCTGCATAATGAGTACTTTTACTTTTGGTACTTTAAGTACATTTTGATGATGGCAATACTTTTGTACTTTTACCCAAGCACATTTTGAATTCCAGACTTTCACTTGTAACAGAGTATTTCTATATTGCAGTATTGATACTTTTACTTAAGTAAAACATGTGAGTACTTTTTCCACCACTACTTGCTTACAATTGCGTTTTTATATATATATATATATATATATATATATATATATATATATATATATATATATATATATATATATATATATATATATATATATATATATATATATATATAAAACGCAATTGTATGCAATTATATATTTCAGGAAACTGAATGGAAATATCCAAATAAAAAAAAATAAAAAAGGTTCTTGAAAGATAACATTTGGCATAAATGTTAAAACCCTGAAAAGAAAGAGAAGTGGATTCGGAAGGCCGTCAATTCAGAATGAAACGGACAGAGAAATGGTTCGACGTGTTTATGGAAATAGAGGTTGGCTGTGCCTGCATTAGCATTATATGTTTGACCATTTGAGTGACATCTTCAAATGGCCTTAATTTAGCACGACGGGGAAATGATAAAACCGTTTTCGAACATGACGGGCAGAAACACTCTGCTTTTCAAACGAAAACTGGTTATTTTCTCCGCTGACCTGAGTCCAAACAAAATGGCCAATTTCTCTGCCACTGCACAGCTACTTTCAGTCATAATGGACATCAGAGATGACATCCTGCGCTGTCAGAGTTTCCAAGCCGAAAGCAAACTTTGCAATAAAATGTGATGCGTTGGATCTCCCACAGAAGTGAAGCTTGTTAACAAAGGCCTAGGGGTGTAAAGTAACTAAGTACATTTACTGAAGTACTGTACTTAAGTACAATTTTTAGGTACTTTTGCTTTATTGGAGTATTTCCAATTATCTATACTTTTACTTTTACTCCACTACATCTCAGAAACAAATATTAGACTTTTACTCCACTACAATTATTTTCAAACTTTAGTTACTAGTTACTTTGCATAAATGATTATAATAGAACATACATGAACCACTTTAGCCCTATTTTCTACGTAGGCTATTTGAAAATAGCAGATCTACAAGCTCACAACGCATCGCATCGCGACGCGTTGTGAGCTTGTAGATCTGCTATTTTCAAACATTTTAATAATTTTACTTACTTTAAGTACATTTTGATACCAATACTTTTGTACTTTTACTCAAGTAAATTTTTTACTTTTACTTGTAACAGAGAACTTCTACAATGCAGTATTGATACTTTTACTTAGTAAAACATTGAAGAACTCTTTCCACCACTGCAAAGGCCCCCCCAAGGCTTTACTTGTAGATCGGTTATTTCTGGCGGAGAGATTTGGCGTAGAAGGAAACGAGCAGACCAAGTACAGTTGCAACTCGGGTCCGTTTAACTAAGAATAGAGGGGATTAAGTGAAACTCTCTGATGCAAGGACATGTTGTACTGATCAGTGGTGGAAAAGGTACTCACATGTTTTACTTAGGTAAAAGTATCAATACTGCAATGTAGAAATACTTACAATTGAAAGTCCGGAATTCAAAAGTATTGGTATTAAAATATACATAAGGTAAAAAAGTACTAATTGTGCATATTGTCTCATTTCACAAGTTCAAAATAAAAAATCTTTTGAAAATAGCCGATCTACAAGCTCACAATAAGTCGCATCGCGACGCATTGTGAGCTTGTAGATCTGCTATTTTCAAAAATCGACAAAGTAACTAGTAACCAAAGTTTTCAAATAATTGTAGTGGAGTAGAAGTACAATATGTCTCTCTGAGATGTAGTGGAGTAGAAGTAGAAGTATAGAAAATTGGAAATACTCCAGTAAAGTAAAAGTATCTCAAAATTGTACTTAAGTACAGTACTTGAGTAAATATACTTAGTTACTTTACACCACTGCTACTGATGCATGCGGGTCAATGTACGTTTTGAATTAATAATCTACATAAGGTAACTTGAACTAAAGCCATCAAATAACTGTAGTGGAGGGAAAGGTACAATATTTGCCTCTGAGGTGTGGTGGAGTAGAAGTATAAGAAAAAAAATCTCAAACGTGTACTTGAGTAAATGTACTTAGTTTACTTTCCACATCGGGCGTCAGGATGGTAGATGTCCCCAAAAAAACCCTGTCAAACACATCTCATACACATACTGCATGGATGTAACATCATGTACCTGACAATAAAATACATCTGTTTTCTTATTCTGACTCAGGCATAACAGCATGGTGGGTTTTTTCCCCACACAGCATGGTGCAGTACAGTATGTATTGTACATTTTGTCAGGGAGCTACAGTAGGCTACCTTACACATTGTGCTGACAACATTCCTATCGCAGTACCTTATCCGCTCCGTGCATTGTGAATGTGCTGATATCACAGAGACTCACAGTTTGGTTGTGAACAGAGGGTGATTGATGTGTGTCTTGTTCAGCAGTGGTTATAGTTCTTCTCCACACTTCCACGGTAGTAGTGTGTCCCAAACAGTGTGCCTGGGAACACTGGAGAAAAAGAAGAATACAAAAATAAAATAAAATAGCAAATGTATAGCCGATCTGCAAGCTCTCAATGTGATGGAGTGGCTCTGCAAGAAACTAGCCGTCTATGAGGGCCTCAGGTGTGTGTGTCTACCACCACCATTTTTGAATCAATCAATCAATCAATCAATCCATCAATCCATCCATTCATCCATCCATCCATCCATCCATCCATCCATCCATCCATCCATCCAGCCATCCAGCCAGCCAGCCAGCCAGCCAGCAATCAATCAATCAATCAATCAATCAATCAATCAATCAATCAATCAATCAATCAATCAATCAATCAATCAATCAATCAATCAATCAATACATCAAGCAAGCAATCACTCTTGTGTTTCAATAATGAAAATTATGCCTTTTCAGATACAGCTAATGTTGTTGATGAGGACAGTAGAGAAGTGACCATTTTGGAAGTGGCATGTACATTGACCACAGTCTGGAAGAGGCATTCTTTACCAAGGTGCTAAAGTACCAACCCCTTAAGGATGCTGTTATACAGCTTGGTTACAAATGTAAACTGCTTGTGTTCATATTTGGAAGCCTGGAAACCAGACAAATCTGCCATTGCAAAAAAAAGAGGCCACCTCTCAGTTGTGATTGGATTTCACTCCCTCCGAAGTAGTGAGGGACCAATCAGGGCCCAGTATGCAAATATGTGGCGGGTTTATAACCAGAGGCATTCTTTGAATTCGTCCCTTGGAAATGCAGGTTCCACACAGAGATTCCAGACAATATCTACGCAGTGATATTAGTTCAGTGAATTCTGTTCAGTGTCTGTGATAATTGTCAGCTGCGGAGCCGCCATATATGGAGGAGACGATGCTTCCTGTACCCGTGATCTCTGATCTGTATCCTGAAGTACTTGTTGTTGAGTTCCCCAAGCCTGAGCATCTACTATTGTGTGTGTTCAAGAATTCCTTGTTAAATGTGAACGCAAATAAAGATGTTAAGTGTGCGTGCGTGCGTGCGTGCGTGCGTGCGTGCGTGCGTGCGTGCGTGCGTGCGTGCGTGCGTGCGTGCGTGCGTGCGTGCGTGCGTGCGTGCGTGCGTGCGTGCGTGCGTGCGTGCGTGCGTGCGTGTGTGTGTCTATGTTCACAGAAAGTGTTTTTTAAGCTGCCCATGCATCTCTATGGTAAAGACGGTCTGCCATGCAATTCTTTGGTAAAAAGTAAAGACTGTCTGGCTTCCATGCATTACCTATGTCAAAGACGCTCTTCCCAGCACCGAGCATCGCGCTTCAGCACTCTCGGCGCCCACAATTCTTTTGGCGCAGCGCCCTTAATACTTCAAGCAGACAACAGTTCAACTTTTGGAAGGGAGCGCTGTTCTTTTGATCCTCCTGATTGTCTCTGACAACCAGTGGTGTAAAGTAACTAAGTACATGTACTCAAGTACTGTACTTAAGTAAAATTTTATTCTTTACTGTACTGGAGTATTTCCAATTTTCTGTACTTTTACTTCTACTCCACTACATCTCAGCGGCAAATATTGTACTTTTACTCCACTACAATTATTTGAAAACTTTAGTTACCAGTTACTTTGCAGTTATCAATTATTATATTATGAAACATATAATAACCACTTTAGCCCTATTTTATACCTATAGGCTACTTGACAATAGCAGATCTACAAGCTCGCAACGCGTCACATCGCAACAGTTGTGAGCTTGTAGATCTGCTATTTTCAAACATTTTAGTACTTTTACTTTTAGTACTTTAAGTACCTTTTGATACCAATACATTTGTACTTTTACTCAAGTCAATTTTGAATTCCGGACTTTTACTTGTAACAGAGTACTTCTACATTGCAGTATTGATACTTTTACTTAAATAACAGTTGAGTACTTTTTCCACCACTGCAAGCAGACAATAGTGCAACTTTTGGAAGGGTCTTCCTTTTGATCCTCCTGATTGTCTCTGACAACCCGGTAATTTACGGCCCGATGTTGAATCGTTACCACAACCATGAGAAGTCAACGTTTACGTCATTTCAGCTTAGCTATTTTGTGCTAATAACGCAGGTGACAGGACGTTTCATTACAGCGTTGAACGGGTGTCATAAAACGCTCTCTGCCACAGACAAGTAGGAGAATGTGTATGTTTGTTAGGAAAGGCTAGTGGATGGATGTGCCAGAGTTAATTATCTACATGACAGCCAGACACACACTGCAACCTGGAGTCTCTTGTAAAAGTAATTGGACGCCCAGGGATTCATATCGTCGATGTCTGGGTGGAAACCTTGTATGTCCTAAAATGTTACTTTTAAAGGGATAGTTCACCCCAAAAAAAATCTTTTTTTCTATCGATTAGTCACCCCATGGAGACTTGAATTCATGGATGTTTTTTTTTTTTTTCCCATATTATTGTAACCCTGTGCTGGCTGTGCCTGGTACGGAAAGATACGGTCAGAGTACAGGCCCTTTTCTCTATAATGATGTACCAAGCTCTCTCTCTCTCTCCCTGCCCTGAGGGGAGTGACTCACTGACTGTATGTAAACTGTTGCTTTACTCTGTAGGTCTCAGAATGCATTGTCTGAATAAACCAATTTATTGAACTCGTATTCGCTTCTCATATTTGGTTCCGCGTCACTGTAACTTTAACTGAGTATTTCAGACTCAAGATTTTCCTAGCTATCAGCAGCGTACTCTCACTCCTATGTTCCAAATGGTACTAAAGTGACTTCTTGGAAGAAAATGTGACCAAAGGCAAACGTTTGGTGAGACGGGGGTTCCCTTCACCTCATTTGATGCCTTCCCGGTCACTTCCGCACTCTTGGAATGCAGAAGTGCAAGTTCTCAAACCCAAGACGTAAAAGGGTGACGCAAAAAACTGTTAAAATGACGGAGGTGTGCCGTCTAAAGCGGACTTGAGCCATGAGAGACACCGCTGGGCGAGTCGTTAGGCGAGCGAATCGACATACCCACTTCAGCCCTATACATTTCGGCCATTTGAAAATAGCCGATCTACAAGCTCACAATGCGTCGCGATGCGACGCATTGTGAGCTTGTAGATCTGCTATTTTCAAAAGATTTTTTATACATTTTATACATTCGAAAACTTCAACAATGGGACATTCTACAGTCCTATGAGTGCTTTCTACTTTGGTACTTTAAGTACATTTTGATACCAATACTTTGTACATTTACAAAAAAATCTAAATTTTCTGATTTTCACTTGTAAAAGAGTATTTCTACAGTGCAGTATTGATACTTTTACTTAAATAAAAAAATTGAGTACTTTTCCCACCAACTCCGAACATTGCAAACTCCGCTTCACCCGATTCAGCGCCCTTCGAGTTACACGTCCCGATAGGCAAATGTTTGGCACATGTTTCCCCCCTAGTCGACATGTGCCGTCATGGGTACCCCCGGCATGTCAATAGTTTGACGTATGGTCAGATCCGTCCCAGGCCGTCACCCGTTTGCTTTGCCGTCTCGGGAGTGAGTACGCGCTGCACAACAAGCTTGTAGATCGCTATCTTCGCCACTTTTGTGTGCCACTGTCATACGACGACATAGAAAGTTTGAAATGTGGAGATACAAGGTCTCTGTTGCAGTCCATTCTATCATTTTACATTTTGTCATTTTGTAATCCCAGTCAACATTCATGAAGTGTTTGTCACAAGAAGCACAACACCATTCTAACTGCTGTGCATTTTAATGAAAACCAATTTGTGGAATAAGTAGATTCATTATGACCCTCTGACATCCCTTAATTATTGATAATTGCCTCCCAGAAACTTGTTTATCAGTTGTGCTTCAGTGTGTGTGTGCTTCAGTGTGTTTGTGAGTGTGTGTGTGTGTGTGTGTGTGTGTGTGTGTGTGTGTGTGTGTGTGTGTGTGTGTGTGTGTGTGTGTGTGTGTGTGTGTGCTTGCGTGTGCATGAGTGCGTGGGTGCATGCGTGCGTGCGTGCATGCGTGCGCGTGTGCGTGCGTGCGTGCGTACGACCGTACGTGCGTGCATATGGCTGTATGTGTGTGTGGTGTGCGTGCATGCGTGCGTGCGTGCGTGCGTGCGTGCGTGCGTGCGTGCGTGCGTGCGTGCGTGCGTGCGTGCGTGCGTGCGTGCGTGCGTGTGTGGTAGGAGACCAAGGCAAAACTATCACTGAAAGGACCTGAGCTTATAAGTGATGGTTTTAAAGATGGATCTTGTTAAGATCTTCTGTCATCAGACTGAAAGCAACTCAAATCAAAACGTAACCTTTAAAAAAAAAAAACATGACCCCATATTCTTAGATATAATCATTTTTGTATAATTTCTGTCCTTTGTGGTCCTTTCTGTCCAAAATTATAGGCAGACGCTAAGTCTGGCCCCAGGTCCCCGGGACCTAGTTGTATTTACATAGGCCTGATCTCATTATACAGAGCTCAGGGGTGGTATTCTTTTATCTTATCCTGACCCATTGCCCAAGAAGAACTCCCTGGAACTTCAGCTATTGACAAAGAGATAGATGGTTGCTGGCCTTAAGCCTGGGTGTGAGTTATACTTACCATCCCCATTCCATACCCATTGTTCAACCTAGAAGACACGAGGTCCGACAGGGCACCAGCCCACTGTCTTCACTCCCTCCCTTCCTGCCACACCCACACAGACAGTGCTGTTTAACTGATTAACCACCATGATGACAAACAAACAACAAATCGTTGCTCTCGGCCAGCTAACTCAATTTTTCTGCTTTTGCATTATTTTTCCATAAATCAGTGCTATTTAACACCCTTTACATATGTGTGTTGATTCAAAAAAATATTGAACCAATGAAAAGTATTAAAAAGCGCTTCTGACAAAACCAGCTAACTCCATTGGATCCTCAGACTTACTGCTAAACCAGCTAAGTCCACCACATGGGGGGTGGAGTTAGCTGGTTTTGCTGACTCCAGGCTCCACCCCCTTTTGACCTCCATTCAGCTGTTCTTATCAATGATGAACAAAACCTCCTAACTCCACTTTTTGTTTTGTTTTTGTCATTTCCTGAAAAATGAACATTTTGGAGTTAGCTGGTTAGCCCACTGCACTCTGGTTGGCTGGGGAAATGAAAGGTTGACTCCCACTTCCTATGCTAGGAACGTCAACAGGCTGGTCCAGGCTCTTATTTTTGAGCAAAACGCGAAGGAAAATAAAAGCCTGGAGATCGAGGCTAGGCCAGGGTCGACCCACACACACACACACACACACACACACACACACACACACACACACACACACGCACGCACGCACGCACGCACGCACGCACACACACACACACACACACACACACACACACACACACACACACACACACACACACACACACACACACACACACACACACACACACTCTGCCAAACTATGCTTAATATATGCTTCCTATATCTATGCTCAAGCATGCTCAATAAATATATATTCTAATCCAATCCAAGAGTTGTCTGACTGAACTACATCTCAGAGACAAATATTGTACTTTTACTCCACTACAATAACTTGAAAACTTTAGTTACTAGTTACTTTGCAGATATAAATTATTACATTTTAAAACATAGGCCTACATTAACCACTTCAGCCCTATTTTAAACATATAGGCAATTTGAAAATAGCCGATCTACAAGCTCACAATGCGCCGCATCGCGGCGCGTTGTGGGCTTGTACATCTGCTATTTTCAAACATTGTAGTACCTTTACTTTTGGTACTTTAAGTACATTTTGATACCAATACTTTTGTACTTTTACTCAAGTAAATTTTGAATTCTGGGCTTTTACTTGTAACAGCTAAGTATTTGTACAATGCAGTATTGATACTTTTACTTGTGAGTACTTTTTCCACCACTGCATTTACATTTGTTCTTTTGTCATCATGCTGGTTAATCAGTGAAACTAGATGCCCAAACCACCGTAGCTGGCTCCTTTCCAAGTGAAGGATTACAATAAATCATCTTTCCTAAATATATGTCCTTTAATCCAGTCAGTCTGAAAGTCTAACTGGAATTTATGAATACAATTTCCGTATAATTTTTCATCCTTTTGTGTTGGTGATTTTGGGTGAGCTTTTATCACAATACCCTCAGAAAAACAAAACAAAAACCAACACAAAAAACTTCTGTCTACCCGGCACAATTTGTTTCGCTGATTTTGTTATTTCCCTTTCTCATTAGAAGTAAAACCAACTTCTGTCTAATCAGAATTAGTCTTTTGTATGAGATTGTTTTAGATTAAATTAAGCTGCAAGCGGTGGCTATTTATCTTGCTCTGTTTGTATAATACAACACAGAGAAAGCCAAACACAAGCACATATTAGCATTTCGGGACTCTTCAAATGGAATCAGTCAGGTCTTTTTTTCCCTTCTTTTTTTATCCCTTTGTCTGCTGCTTTGGACACAATTAGTCGATACCGCCTGCTTTCCATTTGAATCAATACTTTTCACACCATTACATCTCTGAGGCAAATATTGTACTGTTTTACTCCACTACAATTATTTGCAATTATCTTCCAAGTTACTTTGCAGATTTAGATTATTACAAAACATACAACCAATTAAGCCCGGTTTTATGTTTCTTCTATTCTAAAATAGACGATCTAGATCTGCTATTTTCAAAGGTTTTTTGACAAAACACTTCTGAAAAAGAAATAGTGAAATGGGACATTCTGCACGACTACTTTTACTTTTGGTACTTGAAGTTATATGTTGATGCGAGTGTTTTTATACCTTTACTCAAGTCAAACTTTTAATACAGGACTTTTACTTGTAACAGAGTATTTCTACATTGTGGTATTGCTAGTGGTACTTGAGTACAATTTTGAATAGATAGATACATTTGTCTGTGCTCTGGACACAGCGGTCGATACGTCCTGCTTGCTTATTTTGTCGCTTTTGTCGGGTAGAAACCTCTCCATATTTCAACGTTAAATTACGTAAATTAATGCCAAACATCGCCATACAAGAGTGTCGCACAAAAGCAGTGAAAATAACAGATATACAAGCTCATTATAAGCTTGTAGATCTGCTATTTCATTTTTTTTTATAATAATAAAAAAGGCTCGGTTTTGGACAAACAAGGTTTCCACCCGACAGCAACGATTTAATGGAACGCCCCTTAGAGAGAAAACAAGCTGCAAGGCCAGACATTATTCTTTATCTGCGCTTTTCCACCTATCAATAATTGATAGCGAATCCAGACAAAAGAGGCCTCTTTTTTTCTGGATTCGCTGACTATACTGTTTTATAAAAGGGAGATATTTTGAAAATAAACCATTTATCCCTGCCTGTTACACAGCATAAAAGGCAGAACTATCAATTTACACTTGGCCCTGGCTTGTGCTGTGTTCACAATGGCAGCTACAAAGGCTATACCATTCATTTTCAATGGAGGCCATGCGACATGAAGATACAGTACGAAGCTACAGGCTATACCATTCATTTCCAATGGAGGCCATGCGACATGAAGAGACAGTAAAAAGACTCTCCATACATCTGGCCAGCTCGTCTGTACTGTGTGCTTCTGCATCTTTTTTTTAGTACGCCCACGTATGCAGTGGTGGAAGAAGTACTCAGATATTTTACTTAAGTAAAAGTAGCAATACCACAATATAAAAATACTCTCTTACAAGTAAAAGGCCTGTGTTCAAAATGTTACTTGAGTAAGTACAAAAGTATTGGCATGAAAATATACTTACAGTAAGTACCAAAAGTAAAAGTACCAAGATGTTTGAAAATAGCAGAACTACAAGCTCACAACGTGTCGCATCGCGATGCGTTGTGAGCTTGGAGAAAAAGTATCAATACTGCAATGTAGAAGTACTCTGTTACAAGTAAAACTCTTGTAGAAAAAAATGTACTTGAGTAAAAGTACGAAAGTATTGGTATCAAAATGTACTTAAAGTACCAAAAGTAAAAGTACTAAAATGTTTGAAAATAGCCGATCTACAAGCTCACAACGCGTCGCGATGCAACGCGTTGTGAGCTTGTAGATTGGCTATTTTCAAATAGCCTAGGTATAAAATAGAGCTAAAGTGGTTAATGTATGTTTTATAATATAATCATTTATATCTGCAAAGTAACTAGTAACTAAAGTTTTCAAATAATTGTAGTGGATTAAAAGTACAATATTTGCCTCTGAGATGTAGTGGAGTAGAAGTAAAAGTATTGGAAATTGGAAATACTTAAGTAAAGTATATACCTCAAAATTTTACTTAAGTACAGTACTTAAGTAAATATACTTAGTTACTTTCCACCACTGGAGTGCCGTGGTCGTCCCAGAGAGGCTGTGATGTTGGGGACAGGGTGACAAGCAGAGTCAGATAACAGGGATGAGAAGAGAATACTAAACAGCTCCGCCGATGCCCAACGGCACGGAATGCATTGAATGATTTCAGATGACTGCAATCACAAATCCACCTGGATCTCTGGAGTTGATTTGCATTGTAGCACATTTCAACAACAAAGGCAATTCAAATAGCTTCACACAAAGTATTGAGAGCATCCAAGCTACAACCCAGGAAGTATTTTCTATTATATTTTTATTTTATTTTAAAGTTAACCAATCTGCATGGTAGAGTAGGTTAATACAATATCACTAGTACACAGTGGTGGAAAGTAACTAAGTACAAAATTGTACTCAAGGTACTGTACTTAAGTACAATTTTTAGGTACTTTTACTTTACTGGAGTATTTCCAATTTGCAAAGGCAAATGTTGTACTTTTTCTCCACTACAATGATTTGAAAATGTTTTGTTACTAGTTACTTTGTAGATTTTGATTATTATTACAAAACCACTTCAACCCATATTTAAACTTTGGCAATTTGAAAATAGCCAATCTAATAGCCGGATAGAGGTGTGAGAGAAAAGGGAAAGAGATAAAAAAAAAAAAAAAAGTTAATTAAAACAAATAAAGATACTGTATACATTACCGATAACATAAGTTGATTGGCTCATTATCACTTTTAAGTCCTCCTTAAAGAGATGGTTCAGCAGCACTAGAAGCTGCTTCTAAATAGGGAACTACGTTGTGGTTCCTGATATGTGAAATTGTCTTAGTGAAAATAGTATTTTTGTAGATACTGTATATGTATAACGGTTTAGTTCTCTATATTATATTGTATCGATATTGTAGATGCTATATTGTGAATATGTCCCCGACACACACCCACACACACACACACACACACACACACACACACACACACACACACACACACACTCACACACACACACACACGCACACGCACACACACGGTTAACCGCCCACAGTCCGGGAGTATACTGTAACATGCCGCCATAAGGCTGGTTAAAAAGAAGCAGCCGGGTACAATGCGTTGCAATTCATTGGCACCAGCATACATTAAGGATTCTATAGAGTGTTCAGTTCCAACCAGAACACTCTGGTCCTCCTCCTCTCTCCTACTAGATGTTCGCAAAGCTTTTCATAAAAACACTGTGAGGCCGCTTTCTGGGTCTATGGCCCTAAGTTGTGGAATACTCTACCACTGGAACTGGAACTTTAAAAGGCGAGCTCTCTTAGTGTGTTTTGAAGAGTAAGCTAAAATCTTTTTTTTTTATTTAAATAATGGCATTTATTGAGTTTCCTATAATTTTTATTATTTGTCAAATTTTTCCCTACGGTAACTTGCTCTTCTAGTTTTAATTACACTGTTTAGTTATGTTTCTGTTTGCCAATTTAGTTTTTTATCGCATCCTATTATGTATTATCTTAATGAAAAAAAAAACATTCTATGTATTGAGAGCTTGCAGATCAGCTATAAAGACAAATTGTGAAATATTTTAGTATTTTTACAAATGTATATTATGATGCCAATGCTTTTGTGATTTTACTTCAAGTAAAATGATTAATACAGGACTTACAGTATTTAATATATGGCTAATTTTACTCACGTAAGTTAAAATAACCGAGTACTTTTTCCACCATTGCTACAAATCAACCAGACGTCCTATTTAATTGTCCGCCAACAGTGGTGTAAAGAAACTAAGTACATTTACTCAAGTACTGTACTTCAGTACATTTTTTTGAGGTTTTGAGGTACTTTTACTTTACTGGAGTATTTCCAATTGTCTATACTTTTACTTCTACTCCACTACATCTCAGAGGCAAATATTTTACTTTTACTCAACTACAATTATTTGTAAACTTTAGTTGTTACTTTGCAGATATAAATTATTACATTATAAAACATACATTAACCACTTTAACCCTTTTTTATACCTAGGCTATTTGAAAATAGCCGATCTACAAGCTCACAACGCGTCGTATCGCGACGCGTTGTGAGCTTGTAGATCGGCTATTTTCAAACAATATAGTTATGTTACTTTTGGTACTTTAAGTACATTTGGATACCAATACTTTCGTACTTTTACTCTAGCAAATTTTGAATTCAGGACTTTTACTTGTAACAGAGTACTCCTTGCTGTATTGACACTTTTACTAAAATAAAACATGTGAGCACCTTTTTCTACCACTGCCTATGTCCACCAATGACACAGTCTTTCCTTTGAACAATAGCTCTCCGCCGCAGTGAAAACTAAATCAGCGCAACGCAGCACTTTTCCATAAAACATTCCCTCCTCCGGGGGAGGGAGGGCTTTGTCCCCCGTCGACGTGCAATTTTCCCAAGACAAGTTTAGCGAGCATTTTGATTATCCTGCACAACAATGCCTCATAATAGAGCAACGGCACAACAATGGACGTTATTTTCCCCCGGCGCCTCTTAATGGCAATTACGACTGATGGGGTCAAAGGTCATGACCAACTCTTGGGACGGGATACATTTTCAACCAAATGACATGAAGAAAAATGCCGGGGCTCGAGTGGCGCAGTGGTAAAGGGCCTGCTCGCCACCGCCGAGGTTGTGGGTTCGAATCCACCGTGTGGTGCATCCGGCTTTGTCGAGTGTCTATACGAACACAATAGAAATAGCAGTGACAACACACACAAATGTGTACGGGGAGGATTCAATTGCAATGGTGGCAAACAACAACAAAAAGCCTACAAATGCAACAGTATTGATTTCAGTTTAAGATTTCCGCTTTAACAGACAAAACATGTTGTGTTTACCTCTAACAATCAATGACCGAGGTAGACTTCTAACATTCAAAGAAGAATTTTAAGTGCTGTACAATTCAATTATTATATACTGTACGTACAACATATGGATTCTAGTATAGATATAGTATAATGCAGCCATTCCCACCAACTAGAGTGAGAACTGGGCATTTCCATCGCCGCGTTCTACCTGCACGGATGGACGGACAGACAGACAGACAGAGAGGCAGACAGGCAGACATGCAGACAGACAGACAGACAGTCCACCCATGCAGCTGAGCCTCTCCGATAAGCTCCCAGCCAGAGAGAGAGCGAGAGAGAGAAGAGAGAAGAGAAGAGCGGCAAACACAAACACGCAAAGACCAAAAAAAGAGTGAAATAAAAGAGTGAGCCAACCAGCGCCGTGTGATTGAGAGGGTTCCATTTCACACTGAAAAGCATGAGGAAGGGAGGAGGAGGGAGGGAGGTGGGAGGAGGGTGAGGAGGAAGTCAACAGGGGAGGGAGGGAGGAGGCGGTGTAAAAAAAAAGAAGAAAACAACACACACGTTGCATTGAGATGCTGCCAGCGGGGGTGGGTGGGGGGGGGGGGGGGTTTGTGGCTGTGCCGCACTGCAGGGAAACCAAAGCGAGTCTCAGTCTGAGAGCCTGTGTGTTACACTTTTTTTTGCTGTGAGCTTGTGGATATCGTTGCTGTCGGGGCTAGAAACCTTTTATCTCCGTATTCTTAACTTGTTGAGTTTTTTTTTTTTTTCGTAAATTGACGCCCTACTTGATCATGCTACAGCGTCACATGGAAGTCTCAAAAGTAGCAGATCTTCAGACTTTTGAATTTGAATCCTGAAAAGTAGCAGTTTGGGCTTGGGTTATTTTGTGTGACCAAGCATAAATCACCAAAACTGTATGAAATACGCTCTCTCTCTTGTTTTCAGCACCCTGGAGAGCGACTCCACTGGTCCATAATAAGTGGGACTAGTGCAGGCCCGAACCTAGCTGCCATTAATAAATGAATAAATTCACGAATAAATTAAATAACAAAGAAATACATAAAAGTGCACGTTCATTTTAAAATAAATAAATATGCACAGAGATAGAAAAATAAATAAATGTACGTACGTGTTTGACAAATAACAAATGTGTTTATTTACCACGTATTTATGTACTTTTTTTTAATGTATTTATTTCCTCAACCATTTCTTCAACCTTAGTGTAGCATGCTATTTTTATTTTTGTTTTAGTATTTTTTTTGTATTTATATTTTTACATTAGATGACATAATGTAGCATGGCATTTTTATGTCGTTTTTTTTTTACATTGGACAACATAGTGTACCATGCCATTTTTAAAAATGGGTTTAGATGGTGCTGAATAAAGGTACTAAGTACGTTAATGACCATGGTGCTGACTATGGTAATGAATGAGGCGCAGTTTATGGAGCTAGTTCAGGCCAGGCAACTCAAGGGATTGGGGCAACCGATCAGGTGACTAGGTCACATGCTCTTTCCTCCTGATCGGGTGGTTATAGGTACTGTGCTGTTACCTGCTCACTCTGGCTGCCCTGTCTTGCTGAGCCGACGTGCGTCGTTACTGCTGCTGCTGCTGCTTGCTGAGATCTGCTATCGCTGCTTACCTGCTGCTGCCCATGAAAGTCATGGATGGATATTGCGTTGCTGCCATTGTCCATGCTGCGCCAATCATAGCTACTCAGCTGTGTGCTACTGGTTCTAAACGTGGTGTTACTTTCTTTACTTAAGTTAAAAACTAAATCAAATTATGGAAAAAATCGCTTGCTAAAACGCTCAGCTCAAAAGCAGTAGCGTTCATCATTGATCGATCTCAGTATGGTCAACTAGAGAGTGTAGAAATAGAGTAACGACACGCTTGATCCCGCCGCAAACGGGCTCCTTGCTTTAGTTCCAAACATTGGGACTGCCTCATTGAGATAGACGGAGCATTTCCGCATTCCATTCTTAAAATGGGAGTCGACGCTTATGTCAGAACTCTCTTTATGGCACTGGGTTAAACGGTAGTTCACCAACAGTGTTGCTAAATTGCTATGTTTCTTATCGTAAGTAACGATGGGCTCGGGGTTCTGTTATGGTCCCCAGTTTAGTGTGTATTTGTTCAAAGTAGTTCTCTTTATCTCAAGATTTGGGTTTCTAGACCTGGCTGCTTGCTTCTCTCTCAAGAGACGGCAACACCAATCTGTCGATCACAGAGAAATGGATGGCGTTCGCGGTGCAGGGAGGGAGAGAGGGAGAGAGAGGGAGGGAG
This sequence comes from Gymnoscopelus braueri, assembly GCF_963280865.1. Taxonomy (NCBI): domain Eukaryota; kingdom Metazoa; phylum Chordata; class Actinopteri; order Myctophiformes; family Myctophidae; genus Gymnoscopelus; species Gymnoscopelus braueri. Next base: position 50,055,098 of record NC_137613.1, read on the forward strand.
ATAGAAAAGGCATGGCGTCACTTTTGTGAGTTGCTTTGCTTGTTCTGGCTCTAATGTTCAGATTAATATCTTATGTACTGGTTAAAACACGGATGTGCTCAGTTGGCTGCATCTTGCTTAATGTATAGTTTAATATATTTATGGATAGTTCAGTGCCTTCTTTAGACGGTACTCTTATTCTGAAGAGCTTGTCCACCAGATGTTGTATTTGAGGCTTATAGTTGATGACCGAACACATCTCTACCCAGGCGGATGAGAGATGAGAAACTAACTTGTGAGATAGTGTTCAAGAGTAGGTTTTTGCACTGCAGCTTAAATGTTAATGTTCAGCTGCTAGAACTCATTGAAAATGTTTTACCATTAATCTATAGGATGTTCTGTTTCGGCGCTGGGCTGAAATGAATGAACTATTACGTTATGGGATAAAAGGGTAAGCTTTGTTCCGTATTCAGCTGTCTACTCTATGATTGGTTGATTTTCTAGTGTAAACTGGGAATTGTAGTCTCTATATTTATCATTTTATGTAGTCTGCGTGGTAAAATACATTTCAATCAGGCTGAATGGCATAAGATGGTAAGTAATTATAGTAAGCCACAGCAATTAAAGTATTATATTTATAAAAAATATATATATATATATATTAATGTTATGAACTTACTTGCGACTTGCAAATGTGAGTAAAACAGCAATAATGCTTGCAAGTATCACAGTGTAGGATTAATAAATGTGCAAGTCTAGTTGGTGTTAAATATTATAGGTTACGGGTTGTTCGGATTCCAATCATCATTTAGCAGTATTTTAATCAGAAGGCTGCGAGTATGTTGTAAGGATGTGCATAGATCATTCTATGCTTAAAGCAGTCTGTAGTTGTGCAGTCTGGCATTATATTGTGTTACTTATTTATGGACAGATAATAGGGGTAGGGATGATTTATGTGCCGATGGTGGCTATAGTTATTTACCTCTTGTATAGCTATAACTGGTATCTAATTGCAGAGTAGGAAAAATGGCATGCTAGAGTTGTTGTAGCACAGGCTAACACAGTACGTTTGCTTCTTGTGGAAGCTTTAGATTGTCGTAGCACAGGCTAGCACAGCATGTTGCTTCTTGTACGGAAGCTTTAGATTGTTGTAGCAAAGGCTAGTCAGCATGTTTGCTTCTTACGTGGAAGCTTTAGATTGTTATAGCACAGGCTAGCACAGCATGTTTTGCCTACGTGGAGGCCGAATTGTTAGGAAAGCTATCTCAGCATGCCTTGCTACGTGGATAGCTCTGGATTGTTTGTAGCACAGGCTAGCATAGCATGGTTTTCTTCCCACGTGGAAGCTTGAATTGTCTTAGCACAAGCTATCTCAGCATGCCTTGCTACGTGGATAGCTCTGGATCGTTCGTAGCACAGGCTAGCATAGCATGGTTTGCTTCCCACGTGGAAGCTTGGATTGTTCGTAGCACAAGCTAATTCAGCATGTTTGCTTCTCATGCGGAAGCTTGGATTGTTGGTAGCACAAGCTAAACACAGCATGTTTTGCTTCCCATGCGTAAAGCTATCAAATTGGTTGTAGCACAAGCTAACTCAGCATGCTTTCTTATGTAGATAGCTGGATTGTCGTAGCACAAGCTAAACACTGCATGCTTGCTTCCATATGGGAGGTACATGGTATATAGAAAAGTTGGTTGCCAAGTGATGTTGTCATGTTAGGAGCATCAAGATTACAGAAGTAAAGTTTGCAACAGGATAGATAGTGGGGCTTCAGTAGAGTCAAGATATCAGTCATTTGTCCATGTTGGCTGGTGCGCACCAATTAAATAAAATTAGCAATATAATAATATTGCCGCGACATATCTCGCAGGACGGATAAAAGAGGGACTCCGATGCTGGCTGCTCCTGTTATCAATAGTTACACTATGTTGATGGGCTCTTTGCTTGTCTCATGCTTATCAAAAGCTGGGTGACTGGAAGTATTTGTCCCCGTATAAAAGGCGCTGCTGTATCCGCCAGAGTGGGATGCTCACGGCATATTTAGCACCACATCACGGTGTGTTCATCACTGGTGTCGAGTGTTGCAGCGCAACCAGCAGCTTGCGGTGTGCGACTGACTGTGTCAGGATTTGAGGCCACTCTCGCACATTGACGTGCAGCATGCGTCCCCACACATCCACAAGCGAAGCACGCACGCTTCACCGGGGATGTGTGAGTGGCTTCAGGAAGTAAATTCCTGTCCCAGCGGTCTATAACGGCGTCATCTCGTCCAGGGTGGCTTACCATGGTAATTGCAAGGATAATTCTGGTTCTAGATTCCAGGTTGAGCTACCTACGCTCTTGGCGGCACTGAGCTCTCAAGGCAGCGTGAGAGAGCTGCTTGAGATGTGGGCTTCTCAATGTTCTCAGCACTATGCTGCATCATCTACTGTGCGGGCTAGCACAAGGCTCTCAAGGCAGCGTGAGAGAGTGCTTGAGATGTGGGCTTCTCAATGTCTTCTCGGCACCTATGCTGCATCATCTACTGAGCCGCCTAGCTTGCTACTAAAACTCTGCTAAATCAATTCTGCCAACCCTCTGGCGTCTGGCTCTGTTGGGCCGATCCAGACTTGCAACAGATGGCATTTTGTGCTAAATCTATTAGGCTATGGATGGAGAGGGATATCGGCGTTAGTTAATATTATTCACATGTCTAATAATCTGCGTCAAGCTCCGCAAGCTATAATTTAAGCTTGTATACTGTATTCTTTCTGCATCAACTGCTATGTTGCTAATATGCGCCACATGGCGCTTAATCAATTTAGACCGAGGCCGATTCTAAAATCTCCTTCTAAATCTGTTCTGGAAACTTCAAATAGTTTTAAAAAATATATATAAAATGCATGTTGCTATACGGTAAATGGCAACATGAACCCAAAATGGGTTAAATTGGTCATAGGATGGCCGGGCTAATCCAGAATTGCATAACATTGTGTTTGTCTCTCCATTGTAGGCCTAAACTCGAACTGGTTCACTGCAAGCTGCGAGAGATCTGCTCAAGCTGTGGGCTTTCTCCATCCTCCGTATTGGTGTAGCTACACCTGCAGCGCTGCTTGTCCTTCCGCTTCTCTTAAATCTATGGGGCAATGGTCCTCAGGAGCTTACGTAGATATTGGTTAATAAGGATGACATTCTGCAGGCTAAAAGCTCATGAGTATGAGCGCTCTAGCTGTTCTATCGCTAATTCAATAAATGCTGCTTGCGCATTATTGACGCTTTAATTACAACTCGGGTGGATTGCTGGGGATTTAGTTTAGTGGTGATGTCATGGCGTTAAAATGTTGGGCTATTTAAAATGTTGGGCTATTTATGACTATACAGTCAGGCTAATATTATTAGTAGTAAGCTGAGTCTATTAGTAAGTGCTGCTCAGGTATCGTTATAAAAAGCTGCTGCCGCAATATTCATTGCTTAATTTTGAGATCGGGTGGATGGCTGGGGATTAGTTATTGGTGACTTCATGGCGTTAAAATGTTGGGCTATTTAATATGTTGGGTTTTAAAATGTTGGGCTATTTATGACTATACAGTCAGGCTAATATATTATATATATAGTACTGATTCAGATGTTAAGTAAAGATAGCACGTCTTTACACACATAGTCAGTACACTTTATTTATTATGGATGATAAACAATAGTTATCATTCATCATAGGATGACTCATTTATATATATATATGTGTATATATATAGCAGATTTCTTTGAAAAAGAAATAAATATAGAATGTCCTCTTCGAATCCGATTTGGTGCGGCGCAGCTGTGGACACCATATTAGGATATCGTCTAGGACTCCTGAATTCAGGGATCAGCAGGTACCTGGATTCATCAGGCTTGTTGAACACATGGATGCATGCTGCATTTGTTTAGTTAAATTTAAAAATTAAATGATGAGGAACTCAGTCATTATATCATGTTAATTTATGGAGCTCCACCATTCTCACAGATGGTTGGTCCGGCGTCAGGCTCTGTGCTCCCAGGCGGTTTTGGGGGTTCTTGCTGTTTTGGGGGTTTAATTCATTCCCTGTAAATGCTATTTGGCATGTAACATTCATTAAAATGTTATCCTTACAGGGAATGAATGGATTCAGAGGCCTGACGCCAAACCATGCTTCCTCATGCTTTCTATTCCATGCTCAAGCTTGCTAATAAATATATATTCTAATCCAATCTAAGAGTTGTCTGACTGAAATGAGGCGCAGTTTATGGAGCTAGTTCAGGCCAGGCAACTCAAGGGATTGGGGCAACCGATCAGGTGACTAGGTCACATGCTCTTTCCTCCTGATCGGGTGGTTATAGGTACTGTGCTGTTACCTGCTCACTCTGGCTGCCCTGTCTTGCTGAGCCGACGTGCGTCGTTACTGCTGCTGCTGCTGCTTGCTGAGATCTGCTATCGCTGCTTACCTGCTGCTGCCCATGAAAGTCATCCCACCCGCCTCCCCGGCATCCACCTGTAGGCTCTGTTTCTAGATCCCATGGGGGTTTAATTCATTCCCTGTAAATGCTATTTGGCATGTAACATTCATTAAAATGTTATCCTTACAGGGAATGAATGGATTCAGAGGCCTGACGCCAAACCATGCTTCCTCATGCTTTCTATTCCATGCTCAAGCTTGCTAATAAATATATATTCTAATCCAATCTAAGAGTTGTCTGACTGAACTATGGTAATGAATGGTTAATGACTATGGCAATGACTATGTGCTGGAAAAAAATCACAGAAAAAAAAAACACAAAAATAAATAAATTAACTATTTTTAAGAAGTAATGAAAATAGCAGATCTACTAGCTCACAACTGAGCTTGTAGATTGACTATTTTCACTAGTTTTAGTCCCGGGGAGACAAAAGTTTGGGAACCCCTGATAGCGCATGATCATTCTGGCTTTCAAATAATGTTTGAAAGCCAGTGTTGTTGTTGATGAATTCATTGCTTAACTTTGGCAATGATGTTGGCGAATTCTCAGTACAGATGAGGATTATGTTGCTTCAAGTAGAGAGTAGCCAAGTCAATTTGAATTAAATTTTCTGGAACCGTATGCATCCTGAAGAATATTTGTTTATGACTAATGTACATCCAACTCCTGCATTATTTTCTGAAGTCTATTTCAGAGTGACACTTCACATACAGTACACAACAGTGGGGATGAATGTGAATTGGTGCCACGAGTTTAAGCTATTCTTTATTCATACAATCGCTTCATTATTTACAAAAAAAAGTATATCGTTTCTTAGTTCATACCATTTCAAATGTTAGATCATGTATTTTCAAGACAATGTGACAGCTACAGTACATCAGGGGACAAACCAAAACAACAATGTTGTTTCTGAACATGCGGTCTGTTTATTCAGGGGGTTCCAGGGGGCCCCAAGCTAAATGATTGATAGCTGTTTCAGTATGTGGGCATACAGTATTATCAACAGTGGTGGAAGACGTACTCAGATATTTTACTTAAGTAAAAGTACCAATACCACAGTATAAAAATACTCTATTACAAGTAAAAGGCCTGTGTTCAAAAGTATTGGCATCAAAATATACTTAAAGTACCAAAAGTAAAAGTACTAAATTGTTTGAAAATAGCAGAGTAGAAAATAGTTCACCACTGCACGTTGGGTATAAGCCGTCACATAGCAGGGTTTTGAACATTAAAAACTAAACATTACAGTTAGGAGTCCTTCGGTATTTCGGGCCACATGAGATGCGCTGGGCTGTGTGATAATGTTTTAAGTATTATACTGTATCATTTCTATTTCCCATTCCACTAATTGCTCCACTTTTCATGTTTCGTTTGGGTCACAGATGAAGCCAGTGGAAATAGATCTGTTGGTTAATTTGCATGAAATTACGCTGGCATTTCTCCATGACTGGCACCAGTAGCCTACCCTGCACTTACTGTCAAACAACGGAATAGTTTCAAGTTGTTTTTGTCCTTTTTAACCCATTGAGACCGGGAACACATCTGTCGTTTTTTTTATTTCTTTGGGTATTCAAAAAATAGCAGATCTACAAGCTCGTAGCGTGGCGCTCGGTGCCGCGCTACGAGCTTGTAGATCAGCTATTTTTGAAAAAAACAACTGTGAAAATGTGTGCACATCTTTGAATATATTTATACGTTTTTAACTCAAATCTTTGCTTCTGGGGGTCCCTGGAACAACATATTTTAAGATGGGGGTCCGTGGCCAAATACATATAATTTTGGGGGTCCTTGACATGAATAAGTTTGAGAACGACTGATTATACTGTAGCAACATACGTTTTTTTTTTTAAACTGTTTTGATTTAGAAGGCATTTGTAGAATCCCCAGAAGCAAAGATTTGAGTTCCCGGTCTTAATGGGTTAAAGCAGGACTTTTTTTTTCTCCCAGTTTTGAGGGTCTCTCGCACAGACAGGAGTCCGTCCGCCCACGTGATCTTCATCCTTGTTTAGTGTTTTGTTTGTTTGTTTTTCACTTTTTATTATTGTCAAAACTTTTGGATGATTTGGCCCTGCACAATTTTGCCTCAACCTGACAACGTTAGGAGTGAGAATCAGCTTTTTGGACAATGTGACAAACAGCGCTCGCAAAATGAACAGTGAATGAGGCTCATTTAAACACTCATTCTAATGCAAATAGCCTATGCCTATATCACAATTCAATGGATCCTCTCTGTGTGGGTGCCAGCCGGCCTGTCTGTTTGTTCAATCAACAGTTAATCCTTCCTGAATGTGTTTGTTCAACCAATAATCTATAGGAGTTGATCCTTCATTAATGCGTTTTTTTAATCAATGATCTATATGAATTAATCCTTCATTAATCTGTTTGTTCAGCCAGTGAGCTATATGAGTGAATCCTTCCCTAAACTCAGACAACTCTGAGGAGATCTGAGATTCAAAGAGGATGGCAAAAAAAGAAGTATAAGGGCACTTCCAAGTGAATTTAAATTCTGCTGAAATTCTAGCAAAAAATCCAGTTAAATCCAGTGAAACCCAGTGAAACCCAGTGAAATCCATAGAAATCAAGTGAAATCCAGTGAAATCAAGCAGATATGGGTTGCTTGAATAGATGAGTAGATGAGAATAACTTTGTTGTTACATCTCTCCGGAGAGCTCTTGTTTTATTGTGCTATTCTATACTCTGTGACATCTCATTTTAGTTTGGCTTCAGTTCAGTGACGACCTCTCATGCGCTTGTGTTAAAATAATTGCACACATACCAGACCAGCTGCAGATAACTGCAATTCTGGAGGACTTGAATTCCACAATGCAAATCACCCAATATCGCAATTATTGTATTTTAAAATGAGGTCATAATACAATGCCAAGATGTTCTAGAGATGACAGCTTGATACCACCCTTGCCCAGGTTGGAAGAAGCATTTATGTATGTGTGTATGCGTGTATGCGTGCGTGCGTGCGTGCGTGCGTGCGTGCGTGCGTGCGTGCGTGCGTGCGTGCGTGCGTGCGTGCGTGCGTGCGTGCGTGCGTGCGTGCGTGCGTGCGTGCGTGTGTGCGTGTGTGCTTGCGTGCGTGCGTGCGTGCGTGCGTACGTGCGTATGTATGTATGTATGTATGTATTTATATCTGTGAATGTCCTGTATTCATTATGCTTGTGTAAAAGTACAAAAGTATTGGAATAAAAATATATCTAAAGTACCACAAGTAAAAGTATAAGAATGCCCCATTCCGACGTGTTGTTAACTTTTAGATCGCTTATTTTTTAACGGGATGAATTGGTTATTGTATGTTTTGCATTCAAAATCTACAAAGTAACTAGTAACTCAAGTTTTCAAATAATTGTAGTGGATTAAAAAGCAACAATTGCCTCTGAGTTGTAGTGGAGTAGAAGTATAAAGTATTGACAAATGGACATAAGTAAAAGTACCTCAAAATTGTACTTACAGTAAATACAGTACTTGAGTAAATGTACACTCCACCACAGATTTTCAGAAGAGCAGTCGTCAGCCAAATGTCATCTCCTCTATCACACTGGACGCCTTCAATTACATTTAATTTACAGAAATATAAACAGTCATTTCCAGTCAACTTGTGAGTTTAATTTGCCATCAAATCAGCGTCGGTTCTTCAAATGGGTTTTTCTGAATAGAAACATTTATTATTCAAGCTGCCGTTCACTCAGTGAGACATTCTCTACGAGACTGCGAAGGCCACGAACTTCTTAACAATGACAGGCTGTTGATAACTAGAACCACGCCAAGATGGCTTGACAATTTACAGATAGCCGCTAAATGATTGGGGTCGCATCAGGTGAACCAGAACTGATTAAAAATGAAAACAAAAGACGGCTCTCGCTCTTTTAGTTTATATGAATAACCTTTATCGTTGATTAGAAAACTTTGGATAAATCTATTGTCCATGGGTTATTTTATCACTGATGAGTTTTGAATGTCATGTACTTGGTGTTATGGGGTGACTATTAATCGACACTCTCCGGTTGAAAACCTTGTACTGTATGTACAAAACTGTAACTTTTCAGAAAATGGAAAATGATAACCTGTGTTCGAATGGATCCAATGTTATTACTTAGTCACAAGCTCTTGTTAATATACTTTTCATAGGGGTTCAATATTTATAAATAAATGAGTGTAATAAATGTAGATATGTAATTTTTCTTCACTCTTTGACACTGCAGTATGACGAAGTAGGGCATTCATTTAAGAAAGAAACTTGACACATGGAGATACAAGGTTTCTGCCCGACAGTGATGTAATGCAAGTCATATTAAAATAAATACAAAAAGACTGGAATTATATGGAGATTGTTTTGTTTAATCATGTCTATAAGGCATATCGCACAGAGTTTAGCTATTGTATAGTTTAACCCATGCAATCCGGGGACGCATCTCTGTCATTTTAGATTTCTTTGGCTATTTAAAAATCTTTGAATACATATATTTTTAAAGCGAACATTTGTAACTCAAATCTTTGCTTCTGGGGGTCACTGGAACTAAATATTTTACAAATGTTCGCTTTAGAAAATATATATATAAATAGATCTGCTATTTTTTCTTCCAAAAAATAGCAGATCTACAAGCTTGTAGCGCGGCGGCACTCGGTGCCGTGCTATGAGCTTGTAGATCTGCTATTTTTGAGTAGCCAAAGAAATCTAAAATGACAGAGACGCGTTCCCGGATTGAATGGATAAATCATGTCTATAAAGCATATATTTCGCACAGAGTTATTACTATTTTGCAAGCAACCCCCTGCCACTTAACTCCCTTGCCGAGTGGACTGGATTGATTTGGTCCACTGTTTATACGCGTATTACTCCGTATAGGTATTGCGGATGTTGGGCACGATCACACATTGATTAGAAGAACACGCGCCGCATTAATCATCAAAAAAAGGAAATGGGTACTTGACGGAAAATGAGATTTTAAATTGCCCCACATAATCAGACCTATACATTCACATGGGACCGGCGGTTGGTGCTCCGCAAAGTGTTTTAACCCATTTAGACCGGGAAATAATCTGTGTCATTTTTAAATCGCGAATATTTGTGCAAATCTATACATATTTTTTATATTTTTTAACTCAAATCTTTGCTTCTGGGGGATTCTACAAATATCTTATAAATCTTAACAGTTTAAAAAAAATATATATATATGCTGCTATAATCAGTGGCTCTTGAACTTTTTCATGTCAAGGACCAACCAAAATTATATGTATTTGGCCGCGGACCCTCATTTCAAAATATTTTGTTCCAGGGACCCCCCAGAAGCAAACATTTGAGTTAAAAATGTTCGCTTTAAAATATTTCAAGATTTTTCAAAAATAGCGGATCTGCAAGCTCATAGCGCGGCACTCGGTGCAACGCTATGAGCTTGTAGATCTGCTATTTTAGAATTGCCAAAGTATATACAATAATGATTAAAGTGGTTACACAGATGCATTCTCGGTTTGAATGGATTAAAGACGATTGGAACGGTAGCTGTCAGGATAAATCATCCTGTATAATGAATGCATCTGTGTTCAGGAGCTGTAATGTGGACTGGAGGCCCCCTAAGCAGCTCTGGGCAGTGATGGAAGACGTATTTCTTACTTAAGTAAAAGTATCAATACCCTATTGTAGAAATAGTCAGTTACAAGTACAAGTTCGGTATTAAAAGTACAAAAGTATTTGCATCAACATTTACTTAAAGTATCAAAAGTAAAAGTACCCCATTAGGCAGAATGTCCCATTTCACAAGTTTTCAAATGTATGAATTGTATAAAAATCCTTTGAAAATAGCAGATCTACAAGCTCTACAAGCCTGAGCTTGTAGATCGGCTGTTTCCGCTATTTCTGGAACCTCCCCAATATAGGCTCTATATGCATAGCAACCATATTGGAAAGAAATTGGGACCTCTTCCTTACTTCCTTCAAAGGTTTTTCCAATGCTGCTAATTAAGGTTGTGTTCCAAATGGGGTTCTAAATGGCCCCTTACAGGTGAGTAACTCTGAGAGTTATGGGGTCCTTGAAAAAAAAAAAAAAAAAAAAGATAACCACTGCAGCTACACTAATTTCACGTTTACATGGCAATGATCAGAACAGAAAACGACAAAGTGCTGTTGCGTTGTCACTTATTATGCATTTACACGAAGACGCTCCAGTGATTTAAAACCAAATGGACCCGCAAGGGTCCACTCTCAGAGTTATGGGGGTCCTTGAAATCAAAAGGTTTGAGAACCTACACGAAATGGAATAGAGCCTTCATTAGTATCATTGGTAGCACCTGTGAAGGAAGTAAGGAAGAGGCCCGATTTCCTTCCAATATGGCTAAGACCTGTGAAGGAAGTAAGGAAGGGGCCCATTTTCCTTCCAATATGGCTGCTGTGCATAGAACCTATCAACAAGAGCTTGTGACTAGATAATGACTACATTGAATCCATTCTAACACAGGTTCTTTTTTTTCTCATTTCCTGAAAAGTAACAGTTTAGAACATACAAGGTTTTCACCCGACAGCGAGGATATAACAATCTGTCTTAGTTAAAGTCGTGCCTCCAAGCAGAGTTAAAAAAAAAGTTTTTTGGAGTGGAGGGGAACTTTAAGCTTTTTCTGGGATGTTATCAGTGCAGTGATGAAGGTAGAGACAGGCCGCCGGGGAGTTTTACCACCTTGTCTGTGTGCTCTGAAATATGAGCTAAAAAACAAGATTTATGCTTTACCCCCCAGATTACAATGACAATCCCTGCGCAATTTGTCTTTGTATTAGCTCTAATAACTCATTCCATTAAGAAGCCAAACAGTATTTGCCTTACTAAAACCCACTTTTCAGAGCGTTCAGTGTTTTGTTTCACTACACAGTTGGGTTTTTCAAAAGTTTTTCTTTGGTATGCATCACTTGAGGCACACTCGACTCACAACGGAGGAAAAGTCATCATATCTCTTGACTGCAGAGTTACTGGCATCAACTTTTAATTAATGATCGTTAGGAAACTATGATACATACAGTCAGTGTTGTATTTCTCATTAGCGTGTCGACTCAGGGCACAGTAGTAATTAGATATATAAATGCTCCCCGTGGATGCTGCAGCCTGACAACTTGCACATAAAAACACAGACACATGCGCACCCACGCATACACACACACACACACACACACACACACACACACACACACACACACACACACACACACACACACACACACACACACACACACACACACACACACACACACACACACACACACACACACACACACAGTGGTGGAAAGTAACTAAGTACATTTACTCAAGTACTGTACTTAAGTACAATTTTGTGGTATTTTGACTTTACTAGAGTATTTCCAATGTTCAGTACTTTTACTTCTACTCCGCTACATCTCAGAGGCAAATATTGTACTATTACTCCACTACAATTATTTGAAAACTTTAGTTACTTGTTACTTTGTAGATTTAGATTATTACAAAACATACATTAACCACTTCAGCCCTATATACATTTTGGCCATTTGAAAATAGCAGATCTAAAAGCTCACAATGTGTCGCGATGCGACGCATTGTGAGCTTGTAGATCTGCTATTTTCAAAAGATTTGTATACATATTTGAAAACCTTGAAAACCTAATGAGAACTTTTACTTTTGTACTTTAAGTATATTTTGATACCAATACTTTTGTACTTTTACTCAAGTCAATTTTGAATTCCGGACTTTTAACAGAGTATCTCTACATTGCGCCTCAGTGTTAGCACTCTGCTTCTCATCTCATTTCAATAAGGTCCAACCAACTTCTTTTGTTTTTGCAAACTCAGGACATGCAATTGTGTTCACATCAGTGTTAGAGACAGTCACCTGGAGAGCACATTCACCTCCGGCATTCAGTCTTTTCCTCGCCTGTCAAACTGCAATCCGGTGAAATCATCTCCCAAGGAAAACCTGCAAACACTTACGTAAGTGTCAGAGTCATTCTGGCAGCTTGTGGGATGACAGTAGATTATATCAACTATAGTCCATACCCGTGGGGGGATATGCGCACATGATCTGGCAACCCGGGAGGCAGTTCGTCCCATAGCTCGCGGGGCCATCCCACAGCTGGGCAGCCGTAACCATGGCGACATTACACAAAAACTCTAATAAACAGCTGAGATTTGGTGACATTTTGGCCTCACCACCCTCACACCACCCTACCTCACAGAGCTTTGTAGAATTAGGAGGATAAGTCACAATTGGTTTGAGGAGAACATGAAGGAGTTACTTTACTTAACTCTGTGTTTTAAAAAAAACGAGTTCAAGCTCCATTCTGAAATGAATCACTGCTACAGGGTTTATTCAGTGACACGGGTCTCACCGTCTCTCCAGCTCTTTAATAAACAGAAAATGCAATTTCAGGTGGGTCGCCAATTTCATCCAATCAGAAGTGAGTACCCATTTATCAGCTTCAATGATATTGGTCCAGTTCCAATGTTGCCTTCGCATGCCTTTAAGTCATCACTTTCACTTGCTCTCTCTACTGATTGGACAGAATTGGTATCCAGAGTTGAAAATGGATTTTATGTGTAGCTACTAAAGAGCTGGAGAAACGGGGAGACCTCTGTTATTTAAAGCAATGATTGCCATCGGAATATAGAGCTATGCATTCTTACGTTAATAAAAGAAAATCACTTACTGCACCTTTAATATTCCGAGGCATTCTCAAGCCAGTGGGACATTCTGAAGGCCTGTGTCACATTCTGCTCTTAATACACAGGACCCATGGGATCACACACACACACACACACACACACACACACACACACACACACACACACACACACACACACACACACACACACACACACACACACACACACACACACACACACACACACACACACACACACACACACACACACACACACAAAAACTATGTTAGAGCTGGGACACTGGGAAAATCCTACTTTACATCACAAGCACTGCACAGATGACCTATGGGATTACACAAAATATATATGTTCAGCAGGTTTTGTTCACAAGGGAAATATACTGCCTTATATCACGAGCACCGCATGGAACAGCTGCACTCTTGCTCTCTCCTCCGCAATTTCCATTTTCCACACAAGGTATAGCTCAAAGTCTATAGTGGGTGGACTGTTATGGAACTTGCCGAGAACGTTTGTAAAAGCAAAATCACTTGTCCCCGCCATTTCTCGTGGTTTGTGACTCATTGCATTCTCGTTCCAATAAATCTGTTCAACTCCACAGAAGCTACTGTCAAAAAGAATAACTTCACTCACCGGGTCAGAGATAACTGTATGAATAAAGTCTGTTTGAATCTTAATTTCTTGACCCACTAAAACCCTCTAGTTTTAGAGAAACAGGCTTGAGTTACAACTGTACTTTTCGCCGCCTACATCATCTCTCTTTGCCAAAAATAAGCAATCTACAAGCTCAAAACGTGTCGCAACGCGACACGTTTTGAGTTTGTAGATTGCCTATTTTTAGCAAACGTTCCCCCCAGAAAAGGCATGCTGGAGTTCAAGTGGTTGAACAAAAAAATAGAGTACTTTGCAGGATGCAATGAGTCAACATTTTTAAGTAGGTTCAAACTGTTCCAGTTTAATTGCACACAAAACTATCGCTCCACGCCCGTCTTCCTCGGGTACGCCATACTGACCACCCTACCCAATTAAAGGCACATACTATTTAACTATTAAATACATTAATTAATGACATTTCAACATAATTTAACCTCTATGACTTACACGTATCCTTATGAATTCAACATGTGAACGCAAGTCATTAAAGCAAAATGTAGAGGATTTAACGGATACTAATAATTCCAGAAACTTGAAACTGACCTGTGAGAAATGTTCTTCTATATCAAGTTTCTGTGGAGGACGGGCAGTGTGGTGGTGTGTGTCTGTGTGTATGTCTTTGTGTGTCAAGAGGTCAGTTCAAATCAATTATCATGGCCAATCCCTGAACAGTGTTTGTGGCACCTTTGGTGCGGAACTGCGGATTGGAGCGTCAGGGCCCAGGGGGTATAGCTCCTGGGGGCCACTCATGGCCCCTGGTGTGGCTATTCTGATGACAGTCCCTTTTGAACAATGTTCTTGCCAAGTTTGGTGCTGATCGGGAGTGACTGTAGCTGCTGTCCATGGTTCTAAAACTGCTGTCCATGGTTCTAAAGCTGCTGTCCATGGCTCTGAAGCTGCTATTCATGGTTCTGAAGCTGCTGTCCATGGTTCTAAAGCTGCTGTCCATGGTTCTGAAGCTGCTGTCCATGGTTCTAAAGCTGCTGTCCATGGTTCTGAAGCTGCTGTCCATGGTTCTGAAGCTGCTGTCCATGGCTCTGAAGCTGCTATTCATGGTTCTGAAGCTGCTGTCCATGGTTCTGAAGTAACTCACTGCAGCTGCTGTCCATGGCCTGGGGGCCACACGTGGCCTCTGGTGTGACTATTCTCATGGCTGAACAGGATCAGAGCAACAGTGTGCCTCTAGGCAATTTGAATATAGGATACAGTGAGGAAAATATATATTGATTAAACGATTAATGGACGGTAGCATGAACAAAATGCTTCATGTTTCATCTTTCAGCATTTCTTTTTACATTGCTCTGGACAAAAAGACTAATGCTTTGTTTCAGGATTTATTTTACATTGTTCTGAACAAAAAGGGCCTTCTGGTACTGTCTGCTAAAACTTTGGTCCAGCTGTGCTGGGACCACAGCACATTTAAACAACACAAATCTTTGGCAGAAAATAATTTCAGATGGGGGTCAGAAAATGCACTCGGCCCACCCATTGGACCACTTAACACCGCTGCCGGGTTAAGTGGTCAGTTGGGCGGGCTGCGAAAGCTTTTGAAATGTTAAACCGGGCCCTGATCCAGAAAAGGCCACTGCTTTAGACTCTAATGCACTTTGGCGACAGAGATACTTGAACCAAAATGACGATGCGGTCGATTGTAAGTGCAGTGATGTAGCGACGCAAAAATGGTTCGGTTTAATGTTCAACAACGCAGCGGCTGGTAAATGGGACGGAACGCTATATGGGATAATAATCTATCGTTCGAAACACCAAAGGAAGCCATTCCCTGCTGGCACGGCCATTTGTTCTGCATTAGCAGATAAAACATCCAACAGTGAAATGATAAAAGGACCAGTTACCCTCCGTTAACCCATTCAATCCGGTGAGCGCATCTGTGTCATTTGAGATTTGAGCTATAACCATTATTTTATACTTTGGCCATTCAAAAATAGCAGATCTACAAGCTCATAGTGCGGTACCGAGTGCCGCGCTATGAGCTTGTAGATCTGCTATTTTTGAAAAATCTTGAACATTTGTGCAACTCTTTGAATATATATATTTTTTAAACAACTTTTCAAACAAATATTATTGCTTCTGGGGATTCTACAAATGTCTTCTAAATCCTAACAATTAAAAAAAAAATATATATATATATATATATATATATATATATATATATATATATATATATATATATATATATATATATATATATATATATATATATATATATATATATATATATATTATATGTTGCTATATATCAGTGGTCAAGGACGGTCGGACCACCCAAAATTATATGTATTTGGCCGCGGACCCCCATCTCAAGATATTTTGTTCCAGGGACCCCCACCAGAAGCAAAGATTGTAGTGAAAAATGTATATATATTATATTCAAAGATTTGCCCACATTTTCACGATTCCCCCCCCCCCCCCCCCAAATTGCAGATCTACAAGCTCATAGCGCAGCACTCGGTGCCGTGCTATGAGCTTGTAGATCTGCTATTTTGGCCCAAATAAATCTAAAAATGACACAGATTCGTTCCCGGTCTTAATGGGTTAATGAAACATATTTTCAGTTATTACTGTGCTGCAGAAACCTTGTATCTCCATATTTCAACTTTTTCCGCCAAATGAATGCCCTAATACATGAGTGTCGCACAAAAGTAGTGGAAATAGCCGATGTACAAGATCACATTGGACGCGTTGTGAGCTTGTAGAACGGCTATTTTTACTATTTTAAAAGGTTTTTTTAAATAATGATTAAAAAAAGGAAAGCATTTGTACGTTTTCACACGACAGCGTGTCCTGTGATGTTATCAGTGGTGGAAAGTACCTAAGAACTTTTACTCAAGGGCTTCAGTATTTAATTTGAGGTGCTTTTATTTCACTTGAGTGTGTCCATTTCTCTATACTTTATACTTCTACTCCACTACATCTCAGAGGACTATTTTTGTAGTTTTTACTCCACTGCAATTATCTGAAAACATTTGCTACAACTTTGTAGATTCAGATTGCTATTATTACAAAATACGTATTAAACAAATAAGCCCCATTTTATACTTTGTTTATTCGGGAAAAATAGCTGATCGTAACACTTTGTGAGCTTGTAGATCTGCTATTTTCCAAAGATTTTGTCAGGTTTTTAAAACAAAAACAAAAAGAACTTGGACATTCCGCATAATGAGTAGGCTACTCTTACTTTTGGTAGGCCTACTTCAAGTATATTCATGCCAATACTTTAATGCTTTTATCCGAGTAACATTTTCAATACAGGCCTTTTACGCAACATTTTCAATACAGGCCTTTTACTTGGAACAGAGTATTTCTATATTGTGTTATTGGTACTTTTACTTAACCCCCGTTTAAGTAAAACGGGGAAAGCATCTGTTTCATTTTAGATTTTTGCGTTGGCTATTAAAAAATAGCAGATAGACAAGCTCTGCTAGGAGCTTGTCTATCCGCTATCTCTGTATATCTGCTATCTGCGTTTGTAGAATCGACCTCAGGTCTTAAAGGTTTAATGACATTCACTTTTACACCACATTCAAAGTCTTTGTCCTGGTCCTTCAAAAGTGTACAAAAAGTTTTAAGTGAAAATTCCATTCCAGTGATCCATGGCAGGTGTTTTTCTCTCACATTTCTAAAGCCTTTTCAACTGCAATGAAAAAAGAAATCTTTGCCTGCGGGTGTCGCTGGTGAGGGATTTTGCCTGTCAATCATCGCCTCTGCTCCGCCCCCCCCCCAAAGGAAAGGATAGGGGAGGGGAGGGGCGAGGAGGAGAGTGGGCGGGATTAATCGACTGTGACCTCACTGTCGAAGGGCCAAGCTCAGATTACTTTTCAGTCTAATTATTCAGAAAACCCCAGACCACAGAAAATCCACTGAATGTTCTAAGTTCAGGTTTTTTGGGTGTAATTGAGGTCATAAAACCCCAAATAAAACATTGAAAATAAAAAAAGTGAAAATGAATGTCATGATACCTTTAATAAATAAATAAATCACTACTTTTTTCCCAGTATACTGTCAAGAAGTGATTCAGATAACCATACATCAGGAAACCATTCCCTCTCCGCAGGTCAGTGAAAAAAGGAGAAACTTTGTGAAAAATGATTACGCCGGGAAATTACCGAGGCGATTGCAATCATACTCCCCTATTTCACGCGCTGATTCCGAGCGTAACCCATGAGCCTATCTGCGTACAAAAGACACCCTTTTAACAATAGGCTATGCAGACATGGTCACTTTAAAGCTATTTTAAAATCACTGCTTGATTTTCAAAGGCAAAGGCGTCTATTATCCTGACGACGCAGAGAGGGAAGGCAATCAAGTGACCTTCTCGTGGAGGCAAGTAAAGGCCCAGGCAATAAAAGAAGCATATATACCAGAGAAGTGAATTCATTTCAGGCATTTTTGGGGAGGGGTGGGGGAGCTGAACAGCCCTGTACTTATAACATTCAATCCACTACATTTCAATATTGTGCTTTTGACTCCACTATGTTTCTAGGAAGGGAAACGATGCATTATGAATTAACCCATTAAAACGTATCTGTGTCATTGAAGATTTCTTTGGCTGTTCAAAAATAGCAGATATACAAGCTCGGCACCGAGTGCCGCGCTACGAGCTTGTAGATCTGCTATTTTTGAAAAATCGTGAAAATTGGTGCAAATCTTTGAATATATTATGTATTTTTTAAAGCGAACATTTGAAACTCAAATATTTGCTTGGAACAAAATATTTTACAAATATTTGTGTAAAAAAATCTATATTTACAGATTTGCACAAATGTTTCACCATAAAAAATGTTTTAAAAGCAGATCTACAAGCTCATAGCACTATGCGCTTGTATATCTGCTATTTTTGAATAGCCCAAATAAAAATAAAATAAGATCCTGGTTTTAAATGGTAATTGTGCATTTATATTACTTTTATCCAAAGAGCTTTACATAGATTGTGCATTTACATTCACCCATTCACACACACATTCACACACCGATGGCGGAGGAAACCATGTAAGGCACCAACCTGCTCATCGGGAGCAATTAGGGGTTCAGTGTCTTGCTCAAGGACACTTCGACACTAACTCTGGGGGAGCCCGGGATCGAACTGGGAACCCATCCGGCCACTCTACCCCTGAGCCACTGCCGCCCACTGCCGTGGTTAATGGGTTAACCACTTAAGCCCTGTTTAAAACATTGTGAAAATAGCACATCTACAAGCTCACAACCTCAGTTCCTTTTTAACACGAAAGAAGAGGTTGTTTTCGCCGAGGGGCAAAAACAAGGAAAACACTTTTTTTGTTTACTGAATGGGTTCCCAGATTGTATACTTTGGACTCATTTCAAAGCTGGTTGCTAACCGTTTGGATTCGACAGCGTTCAGCCCGCACTGTGATCTTTCAAACCAATCATTTTATTTGGGCTGACGCCACACTAACCTCATCCAACTGCCACTGCGCTCAATCTGTTATGGGCTGCCAAGCCAACGTAGTGGAAGAAAAAATCGAACTATGGACATACTCGAATAAAGTATGAAGTACCTCAGAACTTGGGTACAGAACTCAAGGACATCTACTGTCTGTCTGTCTGTCTGTCTGTCTGTCTGTCTCTCTGTCTGTCTGTCTGTCTGTCTGTCTGTCTGTCTGTCTGTCTGTCTGTCTGTCTGTCTGTCTGTCTGTCTGTCTGTCTGCCTGTGTATATACTGTACAATATACTTGTGTTTTTCATTGCTATTTCACCAGCCACACAGAACAAATAAAAATGCATCCGTCTGATTTAGTTGTCTATTTGTTCACCGGGTTGAACGACAGATTATGCAACCACGGTGTTAATCTGCTAATGATGATGTTTTTGATTAATCTTTCTTTGATACCAGAATCAATGATGAACATCTGACAAAATGACAGAGTTGAAAGTAAACAGTAGGCCGTCTTTCATGAGCTGACAGACAGAAAACCACCAACTGGCTTTTATAAGGAGGAGTTGTTACAGTATGTAAGCAAATAAATAAATAAATACATAAACAAACAAACAAATCTAGAAAAGTGTGCCCCTCGGAGCAGAGGCCAGGACGGGTTGCCTACCCAGGGCCTGCAAAGTTTGGAAGGCAGTCATAGCCAATTGGCATGGGATCTTAAAAAATCTGAGAGGAAGCACTGAAATGCAGGACGCCCGCAACACTCCGTATTAAACAACAGTCTCAAGGTGCACAGCTCAACAATATCGTGAAGCCGAGAAAACAGCCAGCACACAGTAAATGTCCTTTGCAAAAAGTGTGTTTTGAAGAAAACACAAAATGGCGGGAAAATGTGGTCTGGCACAAATGGCCTTGGCCTATACGGAGAGTGAGAATCCAAGGGAATCCAGGGAAAAGGAGATTGTTGATTGTACCACCTACGGGTTCAAGAGTTATAGGCCAAAATTGTTTTAAGTGAGCTGTTGTAGTGCCCCCGTGAGGTCGGTTTGATGCTGGCTGAAACAAAACTTCTCAGGAAATGGACAAAATAACCAGTGTTCCAATGGATCCAATGTCAATATTATGACATTATTTTTATTTTGTCAAAAAAATCTGTTAATACTTTTCATTGCTTTAATATTTATGAACCAGAAAACACTTTCACTTTCAAAATGTTTCGAAAATAGCAAAGATAGCCGATCTACAAGCTTGCGATGCAACATTGTGAGCTTGCAGATCTGCTGTTTTTTGCTACTATTGCATGACACAGTTGTCTATGAAAAAAATGAATCGTTGAATAAAGGGTTTCTGCCCGACTGCAACTACATATCAGTACTGTGTGTGTGTGTGTGTGTGTGTGTGTGTGTGTGTGTGTGTGTGTGTGTGTGTGTGTGTGTGTGTGTGTGTGTGTGTGTGTGTGTGTGTGTGAGTGAGGAGAGAGAGAGAGAGAGAGAGAGAGAGAGAGAGAGAGAGAGAGAGAGAGAGAGAGAGAGAGAGAGAGAGAGAGAGAGAGGGAGAGGGGGAGGGGGGGAGGGAGGGAGGGAGAGGGAGGGAGAGAGAGAGGGAGAGAGGGAGGGAGAGAGGGGGAGAGAGAGAGAGGGAGAGAGGGAGGGAGAGAGGGGGAGAGAGAGAGAGAGGGAGAGAGGGAGGGAGAGAGGGGGAGAGAGAGAGGGAGAGGGAGAGGGAGAGGGAGAGGGAGAGGGATATAGAGGGAGAGGGGGAGGGAGGGGGAGAGGGAGAGGGAGAGGGAGAGGGAGAGAGAGAGAGAGAGAGAGAGAGAGAGAGAGAGAGAGAGAGAGAGAGAGAGAGAGAGAGAGAGAGAGAGAGAGAGATGCATAACACAGTATCCTCTGTGTGAAAGAGAACAGGGATTGAGCGAGAATTTAGCATTGATTTACATGCCAGTGTTTCTCAGGTGGATTACTAGTGCCCCCTAGGGGTAATTTTGTGTACCAGTACACATATGAGTACTTTGCTCCTATGAGGATTCAGACAGTTTCAAAAACATTCTTTCTCTTTTTGGGTCTGATATTGGTTATGAATAATTTATCCCACCCTCATAAAATCTGTCAAATCTGATCATCTTTTACGTAACCCCTGGGGGTCCTCACACACACCCCACTTTGAAAACCACTGCAGGCAGGCAGGCAGGCAGGCACAGAAACACCCTTCCAAACTATAAAACAAAACATAACAAAAATATAACAAAAACACGACCAAAGTCGTAACACTGTACCGGGACGTGTTCTCTGCAGTTCGCATCTGTTGCTGCTAGTTCTGACTGCTCCAGACCATACTGCATAAACTGCTGACTTGCAAACCGTCTTCAGACTAGAACTAGAATCAATAGTTAACTGGGGACCCACTGGAGATAGTGGAATTGACATATGGCTGTTATTGTCCTTCTAGCTAGAGCAAAGTGGTGCAGCGTAATGCATTTCCCTCTGGTAGCTGTCACTTGTTTGCAGTTTCCACACTCATGCTCTGCAAAAGATGCTTATTAAGACTTGGAACGCATCTGTGTCACTTTTTCATTTGAGCTAAAAAGCTTTATTTTACACTTTGGCTATTCAAAAATACTTGTAGATCTGCTTTTTTTTAAATTTTGAAAATATGTGCAAATCTTTGAATATTTATTATTTTAAAGCAAACCATTTTTTATCCCAAATCTTTGCTTCTGGGGGTCCCTGGAACAAACTATTTTGAGATGTGGGTCGGCGGCCAAATACACATCATTTTGGGGGTCCTTGACGTGAAAAAGTTTGAGAACCACTGATGTACTGTAGAAACATACGTTTTTTCAGAAAACTGTTAGGATTTAGAAGACATTAGTAAGAATCGGCCTCAGGTCTTAATGGGTTAATAAAAGTTGCATGACTGCTTCACACGTTAGGCTGCAATGTCGTGGCCGCATTGTTGTGCAGGGACAATACGTGTACTGTACACATCGCTGTCATGCAGAGACTAGGGATGGGAATATAATTGTTATTATCGTTTATCGTGATAAAAAAACGCTCACACTAATCGTAGCGCAGAGATTTAGATTTATTGTATCCTCCGTCATACACAATTCACCTTTGCCGAGCTGCATTATCCGGTACTATTTAAACCCTCTAGAATTGGTAAAACGCACATGTAAAGAACGTACTTGATACAGTACTTTTTTCACTCTCTAAATCTAACAGCCTAATCTGCTGTTTTTGGCAAATGTTCCACCCCAGACTAATATGGATGCAGGGGTTCAGGTGGTTTAACAAAAGTGGCATTTTAGGAGCTTTAAGCGTATTTTGATTATCGCGATAATATCGTAAATCGCAATTATTTTGGTCACAATAATCGTGACATGAAATTGTCATATCGTCCCATCCCTAGCATAGACCAAAACGGTTACTTTTCAGGAAATGGGAAAAGAATAGCATGTGTTCCAATGGATCCAATGTAGTTATTATTTAGTCACAAGCTCTTGTTAATACTTTTCATCGGTTCAATATTTGTAGAACCCACATTCACTTTAAAAAAAAAGACAATTTGCAAAAATAGCCGATCTACAAGCTCATTGCAACACGTTGTGGGCTTGTAACTGGCTATTTTTGCTACTTTTGCATAACACCGTAGTTTGACAAAGTATCTCCATATGAAAAATATGGAGATACAAGGTGTCTGCCCGACAGCAACGATATACAGCATAATAATATCCTGTCCCGCACGCTGAAACGTAACTGTGCTCGTATTGATATGACTGGAGTATTCAATGGAGAATCTTCAATATAAGAATGAAAAATGCTCCCTTTGACCTACTAATAGTTATTTCTGACAAAGGCCAAGCCATATCTGTGAAAATCTTTGTGGTGTCGGAGATAATAATAATACTTGAACCATTATTCATCTTCTCACTCAGTTATAGTAGTTATATATATGCGCGCACACACACACACACACACAGGTTATATTACTATACTTGTGAGGACATGTTGAGGACATCATGTTTAACCGTGAGCCTAAAGCAAAAGAAAAATGCCGATCTACAAGCTGACAACGCATCGCGCTGCAGTGCGTTGTCAGCTTGTAGATCGGCAATTTTTTGGTGCGCAACACCAGCATGAAACTAAGTATAATTAAGCATAAATCATAACTCTAACCCCTAAACTTAACCTCTAAATGTCTAATCCTAACCCTAAACACGACCTGAATCTTTTTTTTTATTGTAAAAAATATTTTTTTTGCCTGTTTCTCACGTTCTACTATACTTGTGGAGATATTTGGGCCTTACAAGAATAGTAATACAAACACACACACACACACACACACACACACACACACACACACACACACACACACACACACACACACACACACACACACACACACACGTGCGTGCGCGCACACACACACACACACACACGCACATACACACGCACACACACGCACGCAAGCACACACACACACTACGCGGGAGAGGAAAAAGAGGCACTATTTGATGTTAGATTTTGCCTTTCTTTTTGTTATGAATACACATTTCTTATCAGTCCTCTTCACATTGAGCATAACAGTGAAATAATTCTCGCTGATGGAAGTGCATGAAATGAAAGACTCCTGAGGGCCCCTCACACACACGCAAACACACACATGTCCCCAGCAGAATGAAACCACGGGGGACAGTAGATGAGTGGGCAGAAGTTTAGAGCCCCCACACACATTCAGACAAACAACAAAAATGAGTCTAATTTGCTTTCTGGCCACTTGGCACCATAATGTTTCACTGTGATTTCACAGCAACACTTGATATGCTGGCATGCTGCTGTGACTATACAACACTACAAAGTCAGAGAGCGAGCCGCTGCTTGTGGCTTCGTTCCCAGAACACGAGCCGCTGCATCCTTAAAACGGACACATATTTCCACAGAACACAAGCTACTGCATCCTAAAACGGACACATATTTCCACAGAACACATAGCCTGACATTGGCCAGACTGATAACCTGGATTCACTCTCACGTTCCTCCCCGGTATCAGTCTGGACTTCGGCCCATAGGGAGCGAGTAGGCTCAGTGACTGCGTTTCAACTGCTGTCCGTACAACAGTGAAAAGCATCCAAATCATTTTCTGATTTCTCATACTCGCTCCCTATGGGCCAAAGTCCAGACTGATACCGGGGAGGAACGTGAGAGTGAATCCAGGTTATCAGTCTGGCCAATACAAGGCTACAGAACACATCCTAAAACAGACCCAAATTTCCACAGCACAGGCTGCATTCAGTGTTGCCAAGTCTGCTTATTATGAGCGATCTCTTGGGCTTGTTTTTCTGTAAATGTGCTGTAAATATTGATAGTTGCGGATTGTGGGTTTTGTTGGGGGGGTGCGGGGGGGCTTGTTTCTGAAGTGTATTTGCGTATTTGGGCTTGCTTTAGATAACCATTTTAACCCCTATGCATCGCTATTTTCCAAAACATCTTGGTAAAAATGTTACAAATGTGGAATGTTTTCGATTTTACAACGCAAAACTTGTATGGGGGTCCCTGGCACGAAAATGATTGAGAACCGCTGCTCTAAAACAACATTAGACAATAACATTTGACTGACCTGCCCGTGCCTATATAATCACTTATTTTTGGCTTGTTTTCATAGACCTGGTTGCTTGTTTCTCTCGGCAAATCTGGCTGCATTCTAAAACACACACATATTTCCACAGAACGCAGGCTCCATCCCAGACACATATTTCCACAGAGAGGCTCTGCTCTGCCGTAACTCCAGGCGCCGACAAACATGTTGCCCGACAGACTGGATGCAACAGATGAGTTCTGAAATCACGCCCCCCCCAAGGCGAGCTCTCATGTTCTGAACCCACAGTGGGTCGTCTCACCACAGAGGCTGAGAGCTGAGAGCCAAGCCTTCAGATATATCAGCGAGCAACAAGAGAGATCCATGCTGTAATCTGCCCTGAAAATATGAGAAATATTAAAAGTTGGAGTTGGGCTTCATTCGGTGCCTTGGGCTAACAGTGTGTCTGGCTCGCACTGCACCTTGGCTACACGCACGCACCCACACCCACTGAGGCAACATAATAAAGAGTGAGTTCTTTTTCATCACATGTTGGTGGCGCACACAGCTATTTTTGGCATAACAGTCAGGAATCAGGTCATTGCCCAATTCAGTATCATGCTGCCTATGCTCTTAGTTCATTGTTTAACTAAGCATCTAACGAACGAAGGTGACAAGAAGGAATACAAGGAGAGAGAAGTACAAGGGGATTAGCCTGGAAACCAGACGAATCTGCCAGTGCAATTTTTTTTTGGAAAAAACTCTCTGTCCATGCCAGGCTACAAGGGGATGAGGTGGAGTCTGAAGAGGTGAGTGCTAGGGATGAGGTGGAGTCTGAAGTGGTGGGTCTTCAGACTATGGCAGAACATTGGGGAGTGAGTCTGCAGTTATGACTGCAGCAGGGCGTTTAATCCGCAGTTTGGGAGCACAGGAGGGAGAAGAGTCTAGGACGTGTGGAGCGTTGTCCAGGGTGTTTTAGAGGAGAGGAGTCTAAGACGTGTGGAGTGTACGTTGTCCAGGGTGTTTTAGGAAAGGAAGAAGAGTCTAGGACGTGTGGAGTGTTGTCCAGGGTGTTTTAGAGGAGAGGAGTCTAAGACGTGTGGAGCGTACATTGCCCAGGGTGTTTTATGAAAGGAAGAAGAGTCTAGGACGTGTGGAGCGTCGATTGGCTATTTTCAGCGAAGATATCATTTAATGTAGCTTGTGCCTGTATGACTAAGTGACAATAAATAAACCCCTGATTCTTCTTGATACTTGAGAACTAACTTCAGAAATACAGCATCACCCCAATAGCCAGCCAGTCATACATAAGACGTACATTATATTATGCTCTACTTGTGTTAATAATGGCTTCAACAGCATTATACAGCATGATGGCATTTTATCTTTGCCATTTCAGTGAATATGTAACGTCCCAGTCATTCCAACACAACTAAATTGCTCTAGCATGATTCTACACAATGGATCTGCAGTTTGCCTAATAGCACAGCAGAGAGACGATAAACGGCAATCCAGAGTGCATTACAAAGCCATTTTATCCCTGAAAAGAAAAGAAAGGAAAAGAAAAGAGAGCCATTTTGTCAGTGCATCTTGTGTCTATCGCTCCACTACAAGTGAACATGTCCCAGTCGAATTTGAACTTGAGATAAAGTACTGGGGTATAGCCTACTTATTAAAGTACAGGTACTTATTATTTTAGCATTGTACCTGTCTACATGCTTCCACTGAAATAGATATTTTTACAAATATTCTCATTTATGTTAACGAAAAAAACGAATAAATATATACTGGACTTCATGCTGTACCAGGACCATGGACATACAGGACAAGAAAACACATGAAAACATGTTGCCGGCAAGGGCTTAGTTAAAGATATCATGGAAAACCGTTTTAGTTTTTTTCATCAGCTCAGAGTTACAGCTGGCACAGGCTTGATAGCAATACTTGCCATTGACTTTGAACTGGCCAAACGAATGGACTTTAAATACATTGTAACGGAATATGGCTTTGTAAGAGGCAACATCTGGTAGGTGGGTGCACATCTTTGTTCATCTCGGTGTGTGTCTATGTGTGTGTGTGTGTGTGTGTGTGTGTGTGTGTGTGTGTGTGTGTGTGTGTGTGTGTGTGTGTGTGTGTGTGTGTGTGTGTGTGTGTGTGTGTGTGTGTGTGTGTGTGTGTGTGTGTAAAGCAGATTTGGGGAGAGGCTGAGCCCATTCACTTGGGGTCAGGGGTCCAGCATACAGTATGTGCAGCCGCGATAGGCAAGCTGTCATAACAACCTTGGACTGTATCAGGCATGTATGCCTTACAGATGATTGTGTTAACCCTGTTAATGCAGGAATTTATGCTGAAATGAAATGTGATATACGGCCAAGAGATGAAAAGCACGTTAACTCAGTTTTATTTATTTTTAATCACATCTGAAGTGGCCCAGTGATGGCATTAAATGCCAGCGGCAATTTTTTGTGAGATCCTCTAGTCTAGTTACTATAATCGGTAAGACTTGTGAAGTGGAAGTATAAGAAAGAGGCCCAATTTATTTCCAATATGGCAGCTGTGCTTAGAGCCTATTTGGTTCCATTTACACACTCAAGAGTTACAGAACTGTGACGGTCCATTTTGCACCGCTGCCTGGTGGCCTGGGCTCACTCCAACAAGGGTAACTGACCCCGACGGGGACGTGACGTGCAAATGAGTGACGGGGAAAAAAAACGATCGCACAAATGTACCCATTCCGAAGCCATCTAAAATTGTATTTCTGCTAAAAATAAATTATATTATATATATCTACTCAAACTCAAAGCACACACTTCCCTTCAGCTGAGGGGAGACAAATCATGATGTGCTGTTTAAAGTTCTTACAGTTACAACCAGAATATGTGGAAACCTTGTATTTCCAAAACTGTTCCTTTTTTATTGTTATAAAAAAAAAACAGCTTGTAGATCGGCTATTTTAACATTTTGGAACATGGAGATACAAGGTTTCTGCCCGACAGCGTCGATATTATGCATTATTATACATCATGTGCTGCTGCACCTCCAGCTGACGTCTGGCATCCTCTGGTGGGGTGTGTGCCTCGGAGCAAGACACGCTCTGCAATCATTAGACTTTACAGGCGTGTCATCATCACTGTCAGGCGGAAACCTTGTATATGTACCAAAACCGTTACTTTTTAAGAACCTGTGTTCCAATGGATCCAATGTGGTTATTAGTCGGTCACAAGCTCTTGTAGGTACAGACTGCAAGACCTTAAAGTGGTCGGGGTGTCATCTGATCGTTAAGCATTACACACTGCAGGAGTTTATTTCTTGAAATCGGCTGTCATAATATCGTTGTGGTCTTCACAACAGGATTGATCCCCGACAAGGGCTGACACACTGTAGGATAGTTCACTAGGATGCTATCTCCAGAGTCAGACCCAATACATACATTTGAGTTTATTCCAATTCATTTTAATCGACGTATCCCGTGATATGCCTCTCTCCCTCTCCCTCTCCCCCCTCTCTCGCTCTTTCTCTCTCTCTCTCTCTCCCTCTCTCTCTCTCTCTCTCTCTCTCTCGCACGTCAAGTGCGCAGAAGCCGTCAGTGACAGCGTTGCCATGTCCGCTTATTATAAGCGACTTTGGGCTTGTTTTTCTGTAGAGTTGCTTGTAAATATTGGTTGTTGCGGGGTGCATTTTTTGGGCTTATTTGTGTAGTTGCTTATTTGGCCTTGTTTCCTAATGTTGTTTAAACCAGTGGTTTAAACAACACATAATATGTATTTGTCCGCAGACCCCCCTTCTGTAAATATGTTGTGCCATCATAGACCCCCATACAAGATTTATGTGGATTTGGAAAATATTCCATGCATTTTCTCAAGATTTGTATTTGAAAATAGCTGCGACGCGTTGTGAGCTTGTAGATCGGCTATTTTCAAATATCCAATGTATTTGTAAATAGGTTTAAAGTGCTCAAGTGGCCTTTTCTTGGGCTTGTTTTCATAGACCTGGTTGCTTATTTCTCTCGCAACATCTGGCAACGCTGTTCATAACACCGTGCACATGCTGCACACACACACACACACACACACACACACACACACACACACACACACACACACACACACACACAGAGCTCGCTCTTGCTCTCACTCTCTGTCTGTCTGTGTCTCTCTCTCTCTCTCTCTGTACAATTCCTCTAAAATAAACAGCCCACCAGGCTCGCTCACTCTCTAATTTTGTTTTATAATGTTAACTTAATACAGGACTGGACGGTAATATTGCGGTAGGGACTGTTTGTTGTGGTCAGATCCAGCGACGCTCCCCTGGCCACGGTGGCTTTAATGTGCTCTCATTGGCTGTAGCGTGGATCTCCTCGCAGACCCTTTCATAATGTATGATACTGTCCGATCTCCTGTCTGGGACAGAGCTGAATATCTAACATGGTAGTTATCTGAAAACGGTCGGAAAGCCGTCGCAGAGCGGATAATCGCGGCCACATCGTCTCGCGGAACCTTTCACACAGAGCGAGCATTATCTCGCAGATCAAAGGCCGATCTGCGTCAGATCGGGAGGTTTTGTCGGCGAGCGCCAAAAAATGTCGGCGACAGCAATCTCGGACCAAATCTCCTGCAGTGTGTACGAGCCCTTAGTACTTTTAATTTGTTGAACATTTTATAAAACCCCACAGACACACTTATATGTGAACTGATTCCCAAATACAGAGAGAAATTCTATGACCTATAATTACATTATATATTTTAACCACTTTCAATCTGGCATCTCTATGTTAGGCTTGTCATTATAACTTTTTTTTTTTCTTCGAAAAAAAACTATGAAGCGTGGTGGGCAAGTAGATCTGCTTTTTTGTGACTTGGCCATTTTACTTTAACGCTAATTTATGAAATAAAACTAATAAGATTAAAGGTAGGGTAAGTGATATATATATATTTGTTTTGTTAAAAAGGTTAAAGTACTATATTAGTAAGTAAATCTAAAAAAAAAAAATCATTTTTTTTTTCAAAAACAGCGAACACAACCTATGACACGTGGTGAGCTAGTATATCTGATTTTTTGTGACTTAGCCATTTGACTTTAACGCTAATTTGTGAAATAAAACGTAATAAGATTAGTTATGGAGATACACGGTTTCTGCTCTGACATCGGCGTTATAGGTTTTCTCAACCTGTGCCGTATATGCAGCCCACTATAATAAAAAAAGAAGCAAGGCAGCGAAGAGGCTTTGATCCCGATAATAAAATGGTGCGCCGCGGGGAGGTGGTCTGAAATGAACAAGACCGCGGGCGGGTGGTCTCAAATGAAACACGTCGGCATCGATTTCTTTCCTC